>NC_063188.1:65643254-65705088 GCF_023159225.1 Perognathus longimembris pacificus | reverse complement strand
TTGGGCACTAGGGGGTGGTTAGGAATACAGGAGCCGGTTTGTAACAAACACCAGGTTTTCACAGAATTACAGCTTGCTGCATAGCAAAGGGCTCATTTCTAGTCCCAGTGTTTCTGCTACTTGTTTTTTCCCGTGGCCTTCCTCAGGCTCTCCTTGTCAAGCCTCAGTTTCTCTCCCTGTAAATTAGTAGGAGAGGGGTAGGAGATGACCAGGAATTGGTATTAAGTATGAAAGGGGCAAGTTACTGTTCTGTTTTGCCTAGTCCCCTGTAGGAAGGAGCCACAGTTATTCTGGTCATAATTCAAATGCCCCTAGACTGTTCAAACATGGAGTTTAAATTTCCCAAGGGAACAGGCAATCTGGTACCACTAGTCTTTTTTTTTTTCCACTGCCACCCGATGTCTGAGCTCCTTCTCCCTCTCTCCACTGCTCCGGAGTCTGACAGCATTGACTTGCAGAAGCTTTCTAAATTCTATCTTTAGGGACGCACCCTCTGTCTGCTCACTAACCTTCCATAATCCAGCTCTCAAAGTGGTACTTCTGGGTTTCAGAGGAGGGTGCGGTGTCTCTGGAGGCCAGACGCAGAACTCCTGGGTCACCTCAGGCAATTTGGAGATTGGAGAAAGAGTGTTCTGGCTGAGCTCACTCCGTTCCAGGCGACCCTTATTTGGGCTCCCAAAGCTCTTACAATGTTCCCTCCCGATTCTCCAACTGCCCTTTGCCTCATTCTCCGTGTAACCCACAGAATTATGCAGGCCTTTCCTGGTGATCACTCTTTCCCTCAACAGCTACCCAGGTTGCTGGACCGAGTGAGATATGGACCTTGGGTCCGTCTGTCCAGTTGCATCCGCAGTCTTCCCATCCCCCTTTCAGTTTCCTGAACCATAGATTCTAGCCGGTGTTTGGGGCGCTACTGCAAAAAAGAAACGGAGAGTAAGGGGCGAGGGGTGACAAAAGAACCCTTAAGTCTAAGCTCTCAACTGCAGCAGGAGGAAAAAGGGGGAGCCAAAAGGAAAGCGGCAAAAGGAGGGGATCAGGAGCTGTGAAGACTTTGCCAGCCCCTCCGGCGCCCCAGCCCGGATGGACAGGGCGGGGGGGGCGGTTCAGTCTCGGCTTCTCATTGGCTCCCGCGTGGGCCCCTCGACTTTCTATAAAAGCTGACTGCAGAAAGAGCGGCGGGCACCGGCTCCAAGCGCGCTAGTGGCGGCGCCCGGACTCCGCCCTGCGCCTAGCGCCGGCCGGCTTCGGACAGACAGACTTACAGCTGATTGAAGGCAACAGAATTTGAATCAGAAAGATACCGGAGTCAGCAGAGGAGGAGCAGTGCCAGGGACGCCAGCCCAGGTCCTCTGGTGGGAACGCGCCGCCAGTGCTGTCCAGGCGGAGGGGAATTTGGGAGCCAGCGGAGTTCCCAGCCCCGTGCTCAGCTGCCCAGCTCAGCTCCCAGGGCCGGTTCCAGCCCTTCTTGCTGGTTCCGGGAGCTTCTTCCCCTTCCCTACCCCTAGGCACCTGGGGGAACGCTCTCTCTCTTTCAGAGCTCCGTCGAAGGCGTCTCTGCCTTGCTCCTGTCAAAGGACCTCAGGGTTCACAAAAAGCTTCAAGCTGGACGCCCTGACCACAGAATCGCCCCTAGGGGCATTCCCGAATCCTGGCACCATGAGCTATGGGGACGAGCTGACCCCCGAAGCTCTGAGTGTGCCCAGTGGCTTTGATGACCTGATCACCTCCACCACCTCCCAGGTGCTGCAGGCCATGTCAAATGTCGCTTCTGCCATGGGCCGAGCTGGCCGCAATGGCGTGCTATCCATGATAGAAAAGCTGCCAGGCCAAGCTCCCAACTCGGGTGATCTGGCTGACAAGTCGAGTCCCATCAGTTCGGAAGTAGTGTCCCAGGACGAGAGCGTGCAATTCTGGCTAGTGATAGGGTACACTATAGTGGTCTTTGCTGCCATCATAGGCAACTGGGTCTTAAACCATGTAATTATGAAGTACAAGAGGGTGCACACGGCAACTGGCCTCTTCGTCGTCAACATTTCCGTGACCAACATGATGCTGGCTCTTCTTAGTTCTCCCTTCACTATGGTAAGCAGGGTGGCCCCGGGAGCTGGGAAACTGCTAAGGCTCAACTTTGCTCTTTGGCAGGAGGGAGGGAGCATTGGAATGGGTTGGTTTGGTTTGGAGAATGTATGCCGTTTGCGTAGAGACATTATGGCTGAGAGACATTGAAATGGGTTTGGAAATGTGGACGGTGGGAGATGGAAACTGACAAGACTGTTGTTGCTGAGTTAATCTCCCGTCCTGACTGAGGATGAGAGACTAAGGCTGCTCCACCTCCTCAGGGAGGCAATGGGGACCTGTTGCAAGTGAGCTTTGGGTTGACTTGTGAACTAGCGTTGAGTCACAAAGATCCAATCTCAGTTTCCCCAAATAGTGATCGGACTAGAAGGTGGCTGATGCCATTGGTGTTGTGATGTCCTCCAGCATCTTCAAGTTGGGCCATAATGTGAGAGAAGCATGAAAATAGTAGTGTGAAAATGTTTCTTTGCTTCTAAAGACAATCATGCCAGCAGCTTGGTGAAAAAACAAGGCTTTAACTTGTATTTTGTGAAATGATGAGACTCAGCCCTGAGTCCTTGTGCCTTACAGAGCCTTGTCTCCCACAGGTGCGCTATCTGTGTAATTCCTTAGTGTTTGGGAAGATGACATGCCACCTCAGTCGCTTTGCTCAGTACTCTTGTGCCTATGTTACTGTGATGACCATGGCTGCTATTTCTCTGGATCGACATCGGGTATGTGTTTACCAGGTCTTGTGGAGAGATATAGCCTTCTTTTAGGTAGACAGACACAGGTGAGCTTAAAAACATTCTAGAAAGTTCTTTTAGTTTCTTGAGACAATTTATGTAAATGTGTATGTCTAGTTTAGGGGAACTGCAAAATGGTGAAATGCAGACCTTTCCCAGGTCAAATCTTACATAAGACAAATCTACCATTTTGATTTGGTGCTATGGGAAATAGAGCTGTGGCAAATGGACACATGATAAAAGAATGTTCTCATGGAAAACATTTTCTATTTGCTGCATTGCGGGTCTAGCTGGGGATGGGGGGAAGATGAGATGAGTCAGAGGTGGGTGTGGCTTCAAATCTGATGGTGGGTTGGATCTGGGAGGTGGGGGCGAGGGAAGGCGAGGAATTTGGAATGAAGAGACTTGAGGACAGAGCTGGGAGGAGCACTGGAAATGATTTAAGGGGAAGTTGGGTAGGGGAGGGTGAAAAATGGGGAGGGTTACACACTCTCTTATGAGGGAGCTAGAAAATGGGTGGGGTAGCATTGGAGGGTTTATGCCTGAAGCCTTTTGGGAGGAAGCCATTGGAGGATCTAGGTGATAGGAGGTGGATTGGATACATGAAGGAAGGAGGGGCTACAGAGGGATAAAGACGGGAGGGGCTAGAAGGAGAAGGGAAAGAGCTGGAAGAGAGCCAGTGGATGGGAGAGATGTAGTGGGTTTATCCATTCATATGTGACACAGGAAAAATAAAGAACATTTTTAGTTAGACATCACTGTTCTCCATGAAACTTTTAGGAACTTTAAAGCCAGTCCACCCACAATTACTTTATGTTGTTCTTTCAATGAAATAAAATCTCAAGTATCTATCAACTTAACTAGTAAGTAGAAAAACACCTTACCTTCCCACCTATCAAATCTTTGCACTTTTGCACCAGAATGTCAGTTGATGAATGTCTATTAAGGAACTCTAATTTGAATTATTGAATTGGGTGGGGGTCCTTTTCATTTCAGGTGATGCTTTACCCCCTGAAGTCCCGGATTACTCCCATGCAAGGCAACGTTTGCATCATCCTCATCTGGATTGTGAGCACCTGTGCTGCTTTGCCACATGCTGTTTACCAGAAGCTTTACCAAGTCGAGATTGGGTAAGAGACACATAAGGTGGCTAATGTTGAGATGACCTTGAAAGCCATAGGGAATAATTCATCAAGTAGGTGCTTGAGTAGTACATTTCAACACATGGTTACAAAAATAAAATTTTCTAAAAGGGTTTATTATTATCTGGTGAGTTATTAGACATATCCTTTCCTGTTTATGGCTGTGATTTTTCCTATATGACACACAAGAAATCTGGATAGGGTGAATTCCAGAGCTCCTTGCTTTACAACACTAGGCTTTACATTAAATATAGATACACACAGTAAATATGTTTCTTTCTTAAGGACTATTATTGTAACAGTTGGCTACAAAGCCTTAAGGAAAAGGCAAATGAAGCTGATGTCTTCCTTTCTCTGTTTTATAACCTAGAAACATAACTGAGGAAACTGCCTGCCTCCCCAGTTTCCCATACACGTCAGAATCCACATGGAAGTACCTTGACCTGGGCACCTTTCTGATCTTTTTCATTTTGCCATTGATGGTGCTGGTGGTTGTGTATGGTCATGTGGCAAAGAAGCTGTGGATCCATAATGCTGTTGATGACATCAATATTCACACCTACATCTGCCAGCGAGGAAAGAAGAAGCAGACCCTGAAGATGCTGATGACAGTGGTGCTTGTCTACACGATCAGTTGGCTCCCCCTCAACCTGTACTTAGTGCTGCTTTCTAGTGAATCAATCTCAAGCAACAATGGTCTCTACTTTTTCCTCCACTGGCTAGCAATTAGCAGCTCCTGCTACAACCCCTACATCTACTGCTGGCTCAGTGACAGCTTCCGGATTGAAGTTCAGAAGGTCATCATGGAAATCCAGAAGATGATCCTAGATGGAATTAGCCGCCTGAGGGGAGAGCACCGCCGACTGAGCTCTGTCTCACCCACCCAACGTCCTGCCTGGGTGGATCCCAATCCAGGAGTGCCCAAATTCCCACGATTCAAAGATTTTGATGAGCTACCCAGCCCCCCTCCTTCCCCACGGGTGGAAATCTCTTTCCTCTACCCATCAGTGCCTAGAGTTTAAGCTGCCCAGACCGCGATAGCTTATCCATCCTCAAAATACTTGAGATGGGATGGGACCAAAATAACTATGATTCATTCATTTTCGTGTGTGTGTGTGTGTGTGTGTGTGTGTGTGTGTGTGTGTGTGTGTGTGTAGAAAAGAGTCAGTACTTGAGGGGTGGGGGCCATATGAACCACCATATGTCTCAGTTTTTTGTTTTCTTCTTTATGCATTTTTCCTGTTCCCTTTCCTATTTTTCCTCACAGTCCTGAGAATACTGCAATGATTCTCTGACACTCAAAGGAAAATGCTTCTCTCAAAAATAAGACATGCACAAGTTAGCACTGCAAAATAAAAATTATAAAAATCCTCTTTTCTGACTCTACTTTTACTATCATACTGGTTTCATGTAAATTTGTGTTCTCCAGCTTTGCCTCCTTTTCTATAAAAAAGAGAGAAAGTATAATGTGCTCACTATTGTTTTAATTGTTCCCATCTCTTTAGACTATAAGGATTTCAACCCAAAAAGAGTGAGGGGAAGGAAGAAATATGTCATCCTTCTGCCATTGCCTTTATTCTGGAGACAGTGTTGTTAAGACCTTTTTTATGGGATTGGTGTTTGTGTGTGTAAGCATGACAAAATGAGAATGAGACGTGATATCCTTTTCTTTTCTACATGCCCTTCCTTACTACACTTACCATTCTTTTTTCATGTGGTAACCCAGTCTTTCTCTCCTTCCATTCCCCCACCTCTTTCCTCCACCATCTTTCTTAATCACTATTTTCTTATCACTGACACATTATTCAATGTCCTGGAGAGAGGTGAACCATTCTCTAGGAGCACAGAGCAGATTAACTAGAGTGTAGCGTTGGGCTAGTCAGATCTCCACTTGATTTATTTTTGGGATATAGAAGCCCAGACATTGCTGGTAAATTCCCACATTTGCTGCAGTGTTGTATCCCTTTTCAGATTGAGGAAAAATTAGAGAAAATTTGCTAATTATAGCTTAAACACTCTTGATTTCCATTTTCACTTTTGTGTATTAATTCTTTGTTTTCTCCATTCCTGCTCTCAGCACCCTATATGTAAATATCATTGACCTTTATCACTCAAGTATAAGTCTAGTTACAGATGCTAGAGGCACTAGGTTGAATGGATGGTCACATCAGCTGTTGTCATCAGATGAACTGTACATCTCCTGGTCTCCTTTTGGCTTCAGCTGTTTTTGAGATCAATAGTGTTTGTGAGTGGTGAGCTATGCTGGTGTTTTTTCCTCCTTTTTATGTAAGTGTTTCTCATTCTCCTAAGGACACAGATATTTCCTTCTCATTTTGGCAGGATGGATACATCCCAGGACAATGGATTGACTAGGATTAGGCCTTCCCACAAAGAGAGGGCAGAGTGGAATTGCCCCTGGGTACTCAGTGCTTCTTGGAGGAATCATACCTTGCTCTGATATCCTCCTTCTCCTGTTCAGACTTAGGAGAAATTTGGATAAAAGGGCTATCATTGTAATTTAAATGATTATTGTGCTATTTTATTTTCACCTAATGTTCTCTCTTTCCCAGGAGAGTCCCTCCCTACTCCTATCCCTGTTCTCTGCAAAGAAAGACTCTTTTCACCCTCAGTAATGCTGGGACTCTGGAACTGTTCTATGCTTGACAGATAATCCAGCTTCAACATTTGCTGTGGACTTGGCTGGAAACTCCACATTCACAAAACTTTGCCCAAGAGCTTTGGTGATGTATGAGATGTTTGAAGAATTTGGAATCTGAATGGTATGAGTTTCATGTGATTTTTCTGCAGCAGCAACTAATTTGAATTTAGCACCCAGCCATGTCTGAGGGTGCTACCATTGTAAATTGTTTGGCTGGGGGGGCTCATTTGGTTGAAACATGGTGCTAATGAGCTCTAGGTCCTAGGCTCTAACCCATGTGCAGCCATTTAGCTCTGTGGGTTTGAGCATGGTGCTAAGAACTGTGGTCACATGGTGTCTGTTTACACAGACTGCACCACTCACCCTAGCCGGCCTTTTTCTGAACAAGGGTTATCAGCCACCTGGAAGACCCAGCAAAACTGTTGTGTTAATAGTCCTGCAAAACCCATTTCCACTTCTGGAGAAACAGCTTACATTGTTTTCCCTACTGATTGTGTGTAAGTAGTGTCACCTTATTAGAAAGAAATCACTTTTTTCAAATGTATATATCAACAAACAGAGAGGCAGCAATGGCAGACAGCAGTAGTCAAACTCAGCCCTCTTACACATCTAAATGCATATACCAACTTGTGTCTGCAGATTCTTTCTTAGGTGTTTTGAGCTGAAGGCTCAAAAATGCCCTTCCATCTTATGGTGTGTGCTATCACACACAATCCCAGACATGTACATACATACCCTCACACACACCTGACCATAGCAGAATACATAGGTACCCCCATACATACTTAAGCATATACAGAGAGAGTTTTCTGAGATTGGTTACATTTGCTTCTTTATAAAGAAGTTTAATAGATAGTTGTGTAGCAGGATACACATTAATATTGATCTTAAGGCCTACCTGGACCTATGGTTATACAACCACACCATCCACTTGCTAATAATTGTCATTGCTGAAAGCTGTCTATATAGTCTCTAGATTATGAGACAAAGTCTCACTGATGGACACTCTGTCCTCTGTGCTATGTGTGGAAGGAGAGGTGATGGACCCAGTTTGGACAGTATGAAAGGGAGAATGAAATTGTGTATTCTGATAACTCTTGTTCACAGTCTTTTATTTGACTATTTCAAACTCCTTTTCCTTGTAATTGTGATTATGACTCTATAATTCTCAAAGTTAAGATCTTTTGGTGTATTTTTCAAGTGCTTGTTGTCAATGTTTTACCCCCTGTTGAAAAACTGAACACTATTGTCGGGTCTGGTTAGTATTACAGATTGCAATTTCAAACATGCTGTTCAGTAGGAACATTTTATCCAAATGCAAAGCACTGGATTAAATTCTTTTATTCAAAAACTTCTAGGTGGCCAAAAATAGCTTCATCTGGAAATTCAAGGTGAGCATGGAGGAAACAGTGTAGATATTGGCTTGGTAAAAGTTTTCTTGCATAATATATGCAGACCCCCAGAGAAAGTGCCCATGTATATTTTATGTAAATAGATTTATGTTATTCAGTTTATTTTTATGGGAAGAACTTGGAAGCAACCTGAGAGAGATATAGATTCAGCTTACCCTTGAGAGTTTTCTGTTCCTTTCAGAACAGTCATCTGAAAGTAGAAGGAAGTCTTTATTGAGAGTTGGGAAACTGAATTATCTACTTGTAGCTTTAGATAAGAGGCTGTTTGTCAATGTCACTATACCTACAACTTGGTAGTCAAGACAGTGTAGTATACAAATATCCTTCACTAAAATAAAATTTAAATGCAAAAAATTAAAACATAACAAAAATAAAGAAAATAAAGGAGCCCGTCGATCTTATAGTTAGTGAAGTTTATTTCCTAATCCAACACCTACCTGCCTGAGAAGTATTCCCTACTCCTCTACCGTGTGATGGCACTGAACTTGATACCTTAATGATTTTCAGCTTTTTCTACTGCTATGTCCTTGCTTACCCTTTGTGGATTATGAAAAGTATCCTAGACATATGTGCATAAGTACATCACACACTAGCTACTGTGTTCAAACTTAGTGGTGATGTGAACTGGGGAAATGAAGATTCCCAGGGATAAAGACTTCAAGATTGCCAGATTCTCTGTGTGCAAACGGCAGCTGTTGGTGTTTAAATGATAGAGGCTATATGGATCTTTGGAGATACTGATGAATTATAATGGGACATCCTGACAAAGAGGAATGAAAGAAGTCTCACCGGGTTACAACAGGAGAGTGGACATTATTTTTGGTTCCCAGCAGGGATGTGTGTGTTACTTATTTACTTGTTATTATTGCTTTAAATATCAGTGTCCCTATTCCTCCTTACCCTATTTAATGTTTGATTGTGGATTCAGGTTAAGGGGATAATGTTAGGGGGGTGGGGGTATGGGAAGTAGAAATAGATTAAATATATATGTACATGAATATTAAATAAAACTATTTGTTCAAAGCACTTGAAAGCTCACCACATTTGAGTGTATCTGGTTGGAGAAGGGCAAGGGTGGAGATATGGCTGAACTCAGGGTATTTCTGGTTGACACTGGCTGTCATAAAGTTCAAAACTTCTCATGTACCTCATATATGGCCTTTGAAGTAGAATTTGATGGGGTAGGGGCCTAATAGGAAAACAAATTCTATGATTTGCAAATGCCTCCATTTGAGCAAAGGAGATGGTCCATAAAATCACTGGAGAGTCAGTTTATACATTTTGATTTTGTAACTAGAAAAGTAACCTGGAGCCTTAGTGGGAAGGAATGGAAAAAGTGACAGTTTCAGACTAGGTGGGTCAAAGCTAGAATACCCCAAAGTGAGACCATACCTTACTCAATAAAATAAGATAATAGTGTTAAGGTAACCCTCCAGAAGTTCTGGACCTTTAATACTTAGTAGTCTTTCTCAGAAGTGTTAAAGGAGAATAATTTATAAAAAGATTGCATTAGATCCCCAAAAGCATAAATACAGGTTAACAAATTCTCACCCTCAGTGTTATATTTTCTAGCTTTTGCTCCACTCTGTGCCCAGATCTAAAAATTCAATTTTTCCTATGCAATAATTGAGACAACTACTATCCAATCCCAAACTGGTTTGATAGTAAAGCACCCAAGGAAATTATTTATGAAGAAAATATGCCTATTTTGTTCATATTTGTAGAGACTGAAAGTTCAAATAGTATATGATGCAAGCTCTAACTTCACTGACCACTGTGGAGGGTAGATGGTGAAGTATTTCCAGGGAAAGGACCACATCTCAATTTAGCAGAGAAAGAACAAGAGCCAGAGGGAGAGGGAGAGCTAGAGAGTTAGAAAGAGGGGGGAGAGAGAGCAGGGGTGAGAGAGGGCGAGCAAGGGAGGGAGAGAGGGAGAGAGGGAGAGAGACACTGGCCATCCTTGTTCCTTTTATAACCACTCTCCTCCAAGACCTATTGAGACATTGCAAAGCTTTCTTAAACTTGTGTGAAGATAGTGCCTCAGTAAGACCTAAGTACCTTCCACTAGGCCCCACTTCATAAAAGTCCCATTACTTCCAAATACCCCCTTTCTGGGGGAACCAGGCCTCTAACACATGGACCCTTAAAAGACACCTCAAACTGTATCAAAACTGCCATCTTTCTGTCCACTGAAACAAAAAATACCTGCAATAAACCACTTACTGGGAGGAAAAGTTATTTGAGCTTATGAATTCAGGGTTTTAGTCCATGATTGAGTGACCCACTGCTTTTGAGCCTGGGGAACGCAGTACATAGTTCATGGCAGGATTGCTGCATGGTGGAATAAAACTAAATCTTTCATGGCAGCTGGAAAAAAATCTGAGCTTTCCCACCTCAATGACCTCTCACTATACCCCACCTCCTAAAGGTTCCACCCTTTCCATATTGCCAAATTGCCAAATGTTGGCAAATAACTTAATACATGGGCCTTTCAAGAGCACTCAGTTCCAAACTATAGCACAAACCATAGCAATGATTCCTATGGTGATATATGTTATAGAAAAGCTTCCTCTTGGACAAAAGTATCCATGTTATCATCCCACTGTGTGTGATACCAGAGTACCATATGCAGAATTTCTTTCATTATTCAGCTGTTTATACTTCTTTTAATAGCCAAGTCATACTATTTTTGTAAAATTCTTAAGTACAAACACACTTGAACTCAAGTCTAAAATAAAATACAAACATGAAATAAACAGTGGTATTATTTTGTCATTACAGACAGTTAAAACTTGAAGTGAACATGTTCGTCATGATTTAACATTAACAAATTCACCAAGAAGTCTTTCATCTTCCACTTCTTCTGCACATATATATATAATTTTATTACTGATTTGTTTTGTACATTCTTCTTTTGTTTTTTTAAGTTTAATTTTATTGTAAAGGTTATGTACAGAGGTGTTACAAATACATAAGTAAAGTAAGGAGTATATTTCTTTTTGAACACTTAACTTTTCCCTCATTTTCTCCTGCTGTACCCCTACTCACCTTCCCCCAGAGTTGTAAAGGTCATTTACAACATAACATTGAGTATCATTGTTACACTAGTTCACCCTTTGTCCCACCATTTCTGTAGTGTCTCTTCCCTTCCCCAAATCAGATAAATTTATATATAAGACAAAGGGTACAGAAATAAAAAACAGTGACACCAGGGAATAAAACAGAGGGAAAAAACAAAAAGAAAGAGAAAAGGAATAACTTCAAACTGTACACGCATACTGCTCACTCTTTTAAACATATGACCCAGATAAATCCTTAAGTATTTTTTAACATTATTTTTAATTTGGAGGAGCACAATTCTGTTGTAGATATAGTGATGGGAATTGCAATGAGAAAAGAAAAAAAAACTTGCACCCAATGCTATATTTTTCAATAATCATTTTGGATAGTTTTTTTATTTCATTGTAATGGCTTTCTTTAACATAATTGTATTGGAAAAGATTTTGAATGGTCAAAATAACTTTTTGATCCATGTCCCTTAATTGGTTAGAGGATACACAAACAATTCAGCAGTTGAATTTAGCCTTCAGAATGTGGATATATTTAACATGTATTCAATGATATGAATCATTAACACTTGAGAAAATCTCAAGTCACTTGCAAATGTTGTAAATCCTTAAACATTGAAATAAGTACCTAAAAATAAGTATATTTGAAACGTTGAAGTCTAACACTGTTTATATAGCTCAATTCATTGCAAACAAACAGTACTGCAAATAAGATGACATTACTGCTAGTTTCCACTTAATTTCTTCATAATATTGCTATCTGGTGTTGCATTAGTGAAGATACTTCCTACAACCACGTACGTTCCCCAGAGGCTATGATGGATCACTTTACAGCAGCCAAGATCATCAACAGAGAATCCTAAATGTCGGTAGCGTTCATCCATTTCAAAAACAGTATTGTTTGTATATGGTCCAAAAAACGCCAAACCAGATGATGGATCAATAAAGTCAGCCCAATAGCCTTCAGCTCGAAGAGCATAGCAAATTTCTTTAGCACCATTAATGAACTTTTCTAGCAGCATTTCTCTTTCAACTTCTACCTCTTCACTCCAAACAGTCATATCATTCTTTTTTTTTTTTTTTTTTTTTTTTGCCAGTCCTGGGCCTTGGACTCAGGGCCTGAGCACTGTCCCTGGCTTCCCGCTCAAGGCTAGCACTCTGCCACTTGAGCCACAGCGCCGCTTCTGGCCGTTTTCTGTATATGTGGTGCTGGGGAATCGAACCTAGGGCCTCGTGTATCCGAGGCAGGCACTCTTGCCACTAGGCTATATCCCCAGCCCCATATCATTCTTAGTTTTCTGAGTTACAGTTAGAATCATTAGTTTGCTATTGGCCACTTCTGGAAAGAGTGATTCAAAATCTCTTAGCAGAAATTCTGGACATGTTTGGATTGCACACTCAACTCTGGCACTTTCAAAATAAGTTTCTGCACTGTTAATTTCTTGTTCAAGAGGTGTATCATTACCCTGAAATTCATTCACATATTGTGCCATCACAAACTCATGTCTTTCAGTGGATAATGGTTCTGCTAGAACATCGGGCAAAGTTTTATGAACCTGGCTTTTCTTCTGTAAAGCAGCCCCATTGAGGTGGCAATCGAAACCTATGTTTCCTGGAAGCTGGAATCTTTGATCCTGAGGTCCAAATGGTCCCATAGTTTCATCAGGCCATACTGTTCTAGAGCATATATCTGGAGGCGAAGTGGCTACGTGAGATTCATCAGAACCTGAAGATCCTGCAGTTGAAAAGGCTTTGGGATTAACAACTCTTCTAACTAGAGAACAAAAGGCTGGGAGATAGGAAACCAGTCTGGCTCTGTTACAGAGCACATGGGCCATTTCCGGCGGCGTAGACCGAGCCGAGACCTCCCCTGCGGCAAAGGCTTCCTGGGAAAGGGAGAAACACCACGGACTGTGAGGGACTCTGAATTTAGCCTTGAAAGACTGTTCCTATACCAGTTATATAATGAAACATGACATAACCGTAATATGTACAACCTGAAAAGCCATTGAAAAGCAGAAATCTGTGGTAAGTCTGGAGATATTTGCAGACTAAATCACATGGTGCACATCACTTTAAATATTAATTGATTAAATATTATTGAATACCCCAAAAACGCAGTCAAGGGTTTTTCTTAAGTATAAAAAACATATTTTCTTTCATTTTTCTTACCTGTGGTTTATCCCCTGTTGTTACTATATTTGATTTTGGTCCTTTGGGTATTTTATATACATTTAACTGAATTAAGGAAGAGAAGGGGAACATCAAAATGGAGAGACAAACGGTAAAACGCAAACCAGTGCAACAGCAATACTTTCAAGACAATATGCTATAAACAAACTGTAAGTAATAAATACATGAAATGACCGTGAATCAAATCAGAGGAAGCTTGAATTACTCAGGGAAAATTTGACTAGAACATGATCAGTTGAGATATTGTGTGCACTAGGGGATTTTAATTTTTTCAGATGAATGTAATTTGTTTTAAAACTACTTGAGCAACTAGGTATTAAGTGAGCAAGATGTGAATGTTACTGAGTAACTGACAGGATGATTTATTGCCTTGTAGGCTACTGGAATATGCACAGGATATATGTGTTCAAATGCCCACTTAATTTGTTGAGAAGGATTGTTCCTAAATTAGTGTATTTTATTGGTACAAGGTTTTCCAGGAAGTCCAGTTGAATTCTGTTCAGGCACAAATGGCTTTTATTTGGTAATTATGTTTTATTGGTATATAAATGCATTGGTCCATTCAACAGTAACAGTTGAACAAGGGGGTTTATTTTTGACTTATCTATATTTGTTTATAATGAGCCCCAACTAGTGAATTCAATTCCTCCATCAATCTTCCCCCATCCTCTTCTTCATTCTTAAACAATTTTGCAACTTTCACTGTTTTATTTTCATGCTTTGACCATAGTTGCCCTCTTTCACCCTCTAGCTTCACCATTCCCTTCCCACTGGTACCTCTCCCTAGGGCCGACTATATTTCTGTCATTCTTTTTATAGGTATATGTTAATTATGTAAAGATGTTTCACTTTGGCTTTCCATCTGCGACTATTACATCAATCTGATTAACCCTCTTAATTACTCTTTTTCCTTTTCTCCTTCCCTCTATTATTCAATTTTCAGTGAGTTATCCCATCTTGATACACTGATTCCTGTACTAATACAATTTCAAAGTGGATTAGAGATCTTATTGCACTTTGAAACAACTATAGGGAAGAAGTGGGGAAACAACAGAACTTACAGGTGTAATCAATAACTTCTTGAATAGACATTCAATAGCTCAAAAAATAAGATTACAGAGAGACAAATAAGATTGCATAAAGCCAGGCACTGGTGGCTCATGCCTGTAATGAGGAGGCTGAGATCTGAGGATTGAGGTTCAAAGCTGGCCAGGGCAGGAAAGTTCATGTGATTCTTATTTCCAAGTAACTACTAGAAAACCAGAAGTGGCAATGTGGTTCAAAGTGGTAGAACACTAGCTTTGAGCAAAAGACCTCAGAGCACAGGACCAGCATCCCATGCCCTGCATTCAAGCCTCATGACCAATAAACAAAAATGTTGCATCCAGCTGAAAAGCTTCTTAGCCAGGTAACTGTGAGCACAGCCTGCAAAATGGGAGAGAATCTTCACCAGACATATATTGGACAAGGGATTAATAACCAGAACACACAGAATTCAGAAAATAAACTTCCAAAGAATCAACTATCAGTCACTAAAAAAAGATGCATGGAACAGACAATATCAAAAGAAATACAAATGGCCAATAAATACATGATGAAATGCTCAACATTGGTCATAAAGGAAATGCAAATTACTATGGCTCCATTTCATTCTAGTCAGAATGGCCATCCTCAAGAACAGAAACAAAAACAAGTGCTATTAAGGTTGTGGAGAAAAGGAAATCTTTATATACTGCTGGTGGGAATGTAAGCTAATGTAACCACTATGAAAATATTCATGGAAGATCCTCAGAAAAGACAAAAACAGAATTTCCATATGATCCACCCTTAGGCATATTTCCAAGAGAACTCAAGTCAGGATATAATAGAGGCCCTTGCACACCCATTTTTGTTGCCTCACTATTTGCAATACTCAAGCTAAAAAAACAGCCTAGATGTCCTGCAAGTAATGAATCAAGAATTTGTGGTATATGTAGATCATGGAGTATTACCTTCCATAAATAAAATGAAGTTTAATCATTTGCTGTTACATGGATATAGTGAGATTATCATATTGAGTGAAATAAGCCAGATTCAGAAGGACAAAGTTTGAATTTTTTCTCTCATATGTTGAAGATAGACCTAAAAGAAAAATATATACATAAATAAATATGTACAGAGCCTCAATCATGTATAAAATGTATGTAGTGCTCTACCACTTGAGCCACAATGCCACTTCCTATTTTTGTGTGGTAAATTATAGATAAGTGTCATTTGGGCACTTTTCTGCCCAGGCTGGCTTCAAAATGTGATCCTCAGATCTCAGCCTCCTGAGTAGCTAAGATTACAGGCGTGAGCCACCAGCACTTGGCAGAACATTTTATTTACAACCTAGATCAGTGGATATAGGCAAGACATTCAGAGGCTTATAGCATTTTGTTTTCATGGATATTATCTTTTGCTGAGGGATCCTATGTTCTCATTAGAACAGTTCTGCCCTTGATGTATGCCTGTGTAGATCATTGAGTGTCTGCTTCTGATTCTTATTCAGCAACACAGTTCTCATATTAGAATTCTAATATTGCTCTGAGGAAGGCAGGGCACACACACACACACACACACACACACACACACACACACACACACACACACACACACACACACGGACAGAGAGCCAAAGACGAAGACAGAATAGAATTTCTGTAAGGATTTGGCTCATGTGACTGAGCATAAAAATCCCATGATCTGTTATCTGAAAACTGACCAACTAGGAAAGCTGATAATGAAACAAACCCATTATGAATTTGGAGACATGAGAACCAGGAAAATCAACTATGTAAATTGTAGTCCTACTAAAAGGGAAGACAGACATCCCAGCTGATGAACAACTACAAGGAGGACATTGTTCCTTCTCTTTTTGTTTTAGCTAGGCTTCCAGTGGGTTTGATGAGATCTACTCAAATTTGGGAGAACAATCTTTACTTCACATACTGAGTCACACAGTAACATTATTCAAAAGCACCTACACAGACACAGTGAGAATAATACTGAACCAACTACTTTGATATTCTATGTCTCAGTGAACTTAATATTAAAGTAAACACCAGAGCGGCTTGAGAGGATTGTTTCAAGGCCCCACAAGTTTTCCTTTTTTCTCCCCCTATATAGCCAGGGTGTGGGATGTTAATTCCAGCTCTATCAACCAGATGCTCTCTCTAGGCTTTTTCATATTTAACATGAGACACAAGAATGGGGAAAATTATTGATCATCATTTATAATCTTATTAACAGCAACAGTGGCAGCATTCTCAAATCCAACTTTATTGAATGATGAAGATTTTACTGTGGTGCCAGCTTCTTGACTTTCTAGAGTGTTCCCTTGGTGCCTACCTATTCCAAAGTCAGATCAAGCCTCTGAAGTTCCTACATTACTTTCAAAAGTTTTTTTTCAGTAATTACTACTTTGCTTAAGGAAACCAGAAGCAGATTTTGATGCTTGCAAATGAAAACACTAACAGATGCGTATTTATTCAACCAATATCTATTTATTTATTTGCAGGAGCCAAAAGTTTTAATGAGAGGTCAAAATGGCAGCAAGAAAGTTGAATTTTTATAGTTTCAGGGTCAGACAACTTGTCAACAAATTCTGAATTCCCTCTTATTTTTCTTTTTGCTCACATAACCACAAAACAAAGCCCATTTATTGTTTTTCTGTTTTGTTTTTGGCAGGATGTCACAAGCTAGTCTGGAACTTGTGATAATTCTGCCTCAGTTCCACCTTACTCCCTCATTCACGCACACACTAACTCACCCACCCACCCAATGAGAAGAGTCTTGGGAGAATGAAGATACCACATCAGACAGAAAATAGCATAACCAAATCTAACAGCACAAAGACAAGGCTTACTTTAAGCAAAGTATTATTATATTACTATTCATATTCAAATATGAAGCACATAGTGGAAGGGGTGATCAAGATGCACTCTACTCATAACTGTAATCGCTTGTACTTAATGAATTTAATGATTTTAAAAAGAAATTATAAAAGTAGCTCAAAATATGTGCAAATTATGTTAAAAATATATAAAAATCAAGCTGGGCACTGGTGGCTCATGACTGTAATCCTAGCTACTCAAGAGGCTGAGATCTGAGGATCAAGGTTCAAAGCCAGCCTGGGCAAGAAAGTCTGTGAGACTCCTCCAATTAACCACCAGAAAACTGGAAGTGGCGCTGTGGCTCCAGTGGTAGAGTGCTTAAGCTGGAGAACTCAGGGACAACACCCAGACCCAGAGTTCAAGCCCCACAACAGACAAAAAAAGAAAACAACCACTTAAGAAACGGAATGGACTGAGCATGACAGATCTCTTAAGTAAATACACTACAATAAGACTGGACTTTTGGCTAAGTTCTATTAATTTTTTTAAAATTCTCTTGGGGTTTATCTCCTGGTCTTCTGTTATCTTTTCTGCAGGTCGCTTCTTCAATCCCTTCATTTTCCTGGTTTGCAGTTAGCCTAGGTCCTGTTTCTGCATGTGAATCTTTCCATAAGTTGTATCGAAAGTATCTTGAGAGATATTTTTTTCTCTTCTTTGGCTTGAGAGCTTTGGGGATTTTCATAGAGAGTTTACAAAGATCATCTGAGGCCAGGTGTGTCCTCCTCAGAACCAGATCCAGTGATAGCCCCATCCCCTCCAATTCAATCCGTGGTATTGTGCAGCCGGATTTCTTCAACAACAGATTATAACTTCAGAAGTAAACCTTCCCATTCAGTGCAGTGAAGTGCAGAACATTCTCCAATCCAGCCAGGCAGATATTTGATACTGTGGGGATACTGTGGGGCCTCTGAAAAAATCAATAAGAAGATTTTTTCAGTCTTTGATAGTCTTCTGTTACACCAAAATCATCACCAGCAAACACCAACAAGGGTTTTGTTTCCTCAGGACATTTACTGTTCTTAATATCCTTTAGTGACACAAACTTCTCAACACCTAATTCAATCATATCCAGCACATGGTAGTCATACATACGGCCTATTACTAAATTATTTGGCCACTTCTTATTATGGGAGCCAAACATGAATAGAGAACAATCTGACTTCTTTGAAAAAAATTCCAGTGATGTTTGATTCTCAAATGGTCTTGTAATATTTTTCTTTTTACATAGAATGCCATATGGTTTTTTCAGTGCATACATATCTTTGAGAATTTGTGTCACTATGGCATTAGCATTTCCCTCTTTAATCAGCATGGTATTTTTAATATTTTCACTCAGCTTTGGTTCTCTCTTCTCAAAGAATCGCTTGGCCCTTTTTGTTTTGGGTTTTACAACTTGATCCAAAGAATCCATGGCTTCTTCAACCCAAACCAGGGCAATGCACCCATAGCGTGTGAGGACCCATGAGAACGGCCTCCCTCTTATTTTTCTTTAGATGAGATCTCACTATGGAGCCCAGACTGCTCAACTCTCAATTTGTGACTTTTCTGGCCTCCATATTCTGAGTGCTGAGTTCTACCAAGCCTTTTTGTTTTAAATGAAAGCCTGGTCAAGTCAATTTGAGAAGATATGGTGCAAAAGTGTCTTTGATTGGAAATGAAAGCCCGTAAGTAATGAACTAACTTGTCATAACTGGAACAAACACCATTTTTTTCTTATATATCATTCATTCTATTTTCTAATGTTTGGTTGAGAAATTTTGTGTTTAAATTTATAAATATCTGTTGGTCTGTAATTTTCTTCAATTGCACTTTCTTTTTTTTTATTGTAAATTGAGGTACAGAGGGGTTACAGTTTCATATGTAAGGCAGTGGGTACACTGCCTCATCCCTCATTTTTCACCCATCTCCCCCCTTCCTAATTTCCTCTCCCCCTCATGAGTTGTACAGTTGGTTTACACCAAATGGTTATGTAAGTATTGCTTTTGAATGGTTTGTCTTTTTATCATTTGTCTACCAATTTTGGTATTCCCTTTCCCTTCCCTAGTTCCAGTACACATATATACAGTATCCAGGATATTAAGAACAGATACAGTGATAGCAGGGGTAAAAACACGAGAGAAAACAAAAGAGGGTATGGTTTCACATGACATGTTGAAAATAATTCCAACAATGATAAACCACTTATTTCCATAACTTGGAGTTCATTTTGCTTAGCATCATCTTATGTGTTCATATGGGCATAGCTATTGGGCTATTGTGATCTTCTGCTATGACTAATTTAAACATGTACTAATTGTTCCTTATGAGGGAAACCATAGAGTTCACGTTTCTTTGGGTCTGGTTCACTTCATTTAGTATGATTTTTTCCAAGTCCTTCCATTTCCTTTAGAACGGGGCAATGCCATTCTTTCTGTTAGAATCATAGAATTCCATTGTGCCTATGTACCACATTTTCCTGATCCACTCATCTACTGAGGGGCATCTGGGTTGGTTCCACAACATCAGAGCTATTTACCAGACTTAGATTCCCAGAGTTTCCCTGACTACTTCTGTCAACAGTGAAACCTGGAACTTACAGGAAAGTAGAGGTTTAGAGATGAGATTTCTGGCTTTTAGTGGTGAAATACACCTCTAAGAAACTCTGCACAACAGCTAATGCACAGTTCTTGAACATTTGATCAGGTTGAAACAAACTATTTCTGATCTCAAGAAATTCACTTCAGCAAGGTGCCAATGGCTCACAAGTATAGCTACTCAAGAGTCTGAAATCTGAGGATCATGCTTTAAAGCCAGTCCAGGCAGAAAAGTCCATGAGACTCTTATTCTTATCTCCAATAAACTACCCAGAAAAAGCAACACTGTGGTTCAAGTGGTAGAGCCCAAGCCTTAAGCACAAAGAGGCTCAGGGACAGTGCCCAGACCTTGAGTTCAAGCCAGAGGACCAGCAGAGGAAACAAATGAAAGAAAAAAAAGAAATTAGCTTCTTGGACAGATGTGTGGCAACAGATAAATTTTAAAAGTACACTACAACATTCTAAACTCACAGGGATATTATTGTGCAGAGGGTATCCTGAATACATAGAGGAGAAATCTCTAAATCATTAAAATAGTAAAACCAGGGAAGGATCTCAGAGATGATTTCAATCCAGTCTTGGGAGGCATGTAAGAATTTATCTAAGCAAGTAGCTGGGGACAATGACTGGAGGAACACAATTGCTTCAGAATAAACTAATAGAAAATATCAGAAGTAAAATGGAGTTAGAGCATCAACCCTGCTCAAGTGTATTATAAGGATACAAGTGGTGAAAAAAAAGACAACAGAGATGTAGACAGGAGATGGTCATAGAAAACTTGAAATTTTCTCCCCCCCAAGGGTAAATTATCTTTCACAGTTTATGTAGACTTCATTAAAGTGTATAAATTAGAGACCTGTGTTAAATGTGTACTTAATGGAGTTCTCCATGGACCAGGTATGGTTGTACCTCTGCGATTTAAGTACTCAGAAGAAGAAAGCAGAAAGATCCTAAGTTCAAGGCTAGACTTTATAAAAGGACCCTGTTAAAAGGGGGAAGGGAAGAGGTATGGAGGGAGGAATGGAGGAAAAGAGGGAGGAAAAGACAGAGAGAGAAAGAGAGAGAGAGAGAGAGAGAGAGAGAGAGAGAGAGAGAGAGAGAGAGAGACTGAGACAAGGAGAAGGTTGTTCATAAAACAGAACCATGACCACAAGTTCATGACTTATTATGTAAGGGTCTCAGGACCTGAGTGAAGACTTCCAAGAGCTTTCTTGATAAAACTGAGTCCCTGCCACATGGTCAAGTGTGACTCCTAGAGACAGGAACTCAGTCTTTTATCTTTACACACAATCTGGTGCATAAAGGATAAGACCCAGTCCCATAAGAAGAGTCATACCATATGCTCTTATCTGAAACTTGAACTCCTTTTCTTAATTTCTTGTTTCCACCATGTTTCCTGAGTAGGTATCATCTTACTGGCTTGCATAGAATCTTCAGTTTCATATAACAAGACAGGATCCTGTCTATTTAAGGTTAGTTCCCATCTCAACCTGGTACCATTATTTCCTTGAGGTTATATGGTTAACTTCCCCTTGACTACTTGATTTGCCCTGCCAATAGCAATGTGCATATGATCATATAAAATGATGTTCATCAAAATGAAATCCAAGAAATGGAAACAAGATGGTTTTTCATTTTTACTTTTTGTGTTTTGTTTTGCTTTTTCTCTTTTGTTACTGTTTTTTTTTAAATTTATTTGTTGTCAAAGTGACATACAGAGGGGTTACAGTTTCATACATGAGACAGTGAGTACATTTCTTACCAAACTTGTTACCTCCTCCCTCATTTTCTCCCACCTTCCATCTTCCCCACTCCCCTCCCCCCAGTTATACAGTTGGTTTCCATCATATTGTCTTGTAAGTATTGCTGTTGGATTGGTTCACCTTTTACCCTTTGTCTCTCCATCTTGATGTTCCCCTTCCCTTCCCTAGTTCTCATAAACATATAGACCAGGGTACCAAAATCAGTTACAATGACATCAGGGGTAAAACCACAGGGAAGAACAACAAAAGAAAAAGGCATAATTTCCACATAGTACATTGGAGATAACAACAACAATGATAAACCACTTTTCCATAACTTGGTTCACTTGGCATCATCTTGTATTCATATGAATGTAGCTATTATGATCTTCTGCTAGGACTATCCTAGACAAATAGTAATTATTACCAATGAGGGAAACCATAGAGTCTATGTTTCTTTGGGTCTCTCTCACTTTACTTAGTGTGATTTTTCCAAGTATTTCCATTTCCTTACAAATGGGTCAATGTCATTCTTTCTTATGGAAGCATAAAATTCCATTGTGTATATGTACCACATTTTCTTGATCCATTCCTCTACTGAGGGGTATCTGTGTTGGTTCCATATTCTAATGATGGTAAATTGTGCTGTGATGAATATGGTTTTACTGGTAGCTTTAGTGTGTTGTTACTGTTTATTTTTTTAATTTCTGAAATTTTTATCTTATATGTAAGTTTATCTGTTTTGGGGACCCTTAGTAAGGGGATTCACAGAATCGAGGGACAAAGGTGGACTAATTCAGCAGTGATACTCACTAGATACTATGTTGAAAATGAACTATACAACTTGTGGGGGAGAGAGATCTGGAGGGAAAACTCTCAGAGAAAAGTGAAGAGATGGCACTGTTCAAAAAGAAATGTATTCACACTTGACCTATTTAACTGTAACCCTTCTGCACATCATCTTGACAATAAAAATAAATTTTAAAAATATTTTTGTGCCAGTAGCAGTACTTGGAGTCATGGCCTCATACTCTCACTCAGCTTGCTTACTCACAGCTAATGCTCTACTACTTGAGCCATGCCTCCAGCCTAGCTGTTGTCTGGCTAATTGGAGAAAAAGTCTCAAGGATTTTTGTGCCCAGGCTGGTCTTGAATCTCCATCCTCCAGATCTATCTACTTTTTGATGAACTAGAATTACAGGCATGAGCCACTGGCATCCAGCTTCTATCTACCTGTTAAGCACCACTTTGCTTCACTTTTAACTCTAACTCTGTCACCTCCAGTGCTTACACTGTTTGAGCTGTGCCTAAAGACCAGATTTCCTCACTGAAGCAGGAGCTGGACATGTAATCGTGATAATACCATATGAAGATGAAAACACAAAAAAGCAAAACCTCAACTCTATCAGATATTTAGCAGGTAATGGTTTACTGGGTATTAATATTCATAAAGTGAAACATCAATGTTTTCTAAACTAAGCTAGTTGATTGCAAGAATTATGCACATCATATATGCCTTAGTTTTCCACTCCACTCACCACAGTCCTTTCATCCAATCTCATACTCTATTTTCCACTGTTTAGGCATGCAATAAGTGTTCCTCAAATGACTTTCTCTCACCCTACTAAACCACTAAGGAGATTTGGAGAGATTATTTGGATGACTCAGTTATCACTAATAAGCTTTTCAAAAACAACAGAGATATACTCAAAGATGTATGGGAAAGTTATGCTTATACTAGTAATATGTACAATAATAAAAATTGAAAACAACTTTGACGGTAAAAAAAGGAAATTAGTTAAATAAAACATGATGGATCCATTAAATGAAATACTGACAGGTACTTAAAAATGAGGTGATATTGAGAAGGAGCGTTAACAGCACAGATAAATCTTATATTATTGAGAAATGTGCACATAAACATTCATAATGAGAAACTAATATTCATTTAATGCCTTTATATCCAACTGCATAGAAGATCATTTTTAAAAATATGATGGAGATCATAAAACTTTAAAAACACAAAAAAGTTTTACAAGAGTTGTTATAATTTTTGAAATTTTATGTAGTTGAGTCAGGAATAATTTTAACTTATGGGTTCTATTTTCTAACAGTATAATTATAGTACAAATCTTCTACAATTATATAAAATAATCAACACTTATCTAAGTGCTTTTCTTACCTTTTGGTAAATCTTTCTATGTCAGCAGAAAAATTCACTCATTCCATCAACCTTAAAGCTGAACTCAGGGCTGTAGATTGTGTTGTTGATGATGATGGCGTTTCTCTGACTGACAAACATTTTTCAAAGTGAAAGCTGACCCATAATTTCTCTCCTTCAACTTTCTTTATCTCCTTGATTTATTCTAAGAACTATTCACTCTCAAAGCAAAAGACTCAAGCAAAAGACTCAAGAAAGGAATAAAATGACTCTTGTCAGATAGGTCCTTTTGCATGTCATTGAAAAAATCATAAAGGTGATTATAGGGATATTATGAACTTTTTACTAAGAACTCCAAAATAATAGGAAATATAATTTGAATTCTAACTTGGACATGCTTTAAGACTATCAGAACAGAAAGTGAAAGCAAATGAAAACAGAGACAACTGAAATGCAAGAGTTTAGCAGGGATTTTTCTTGAATGATGCTGGGGGAATATGGAAGACCACCCTTGTTTATGAAGGCACACAAAGCAGAAAGATTCACTTGAAGACTTCTTGGGAAAAACCCATTTCGATTTCCTAATCGAACCTTTTAAATTTACTTTTTGCTTTATATTGTCATTCTTTATTTCCCTTTTTTAACTTTTTGTAAGTTACTATGGATTCAATATGCTAGGTAAATGCCACACCATTGACTTGCCTGACCTGCAGCTACAACCCCTAAGTTCACTATTTTTCCATTTCCTTATTGTTAAAGTGATGCACATAGGGGTTACAGTTTCATATATAAGGCAGTGAGTACATTTCTTATACAATTTGTTACCTCCTCCCTCATTTCCGACCCCCCCCCCCCGCCATCCTTCCCCCTCCCGATTTCCACCCCCCATGAGTTGTACAGTTGGTTTATACCATATAGTTTGTGCAAGTATTGCTGTTGCATTGGTTTGTCTTTTTATCATTTGTCTCTCAATTTTGGTATTCCCTTTCCTTTCCCTAGTTCCAATACATGTATATACAATATCCAGAGTACTAAAATCAGTTACAGTGATGTCAGGAGTAAAACCATGGAAAAGAAAGACAAAAGAAACGGGGCATAGTTCCAAATGGTATGTTGAAAATAGCAACAACAATGATAAACCACTTGTTTCCATAACTTGGAGTTCATTTTGCTTAGCACCATCTTATGTGTTCATATGGACATAGCTATTGAGCTATTGTAATCTTCTGCTAGCACAGCCCCCGGTTACCAGAAACCTCTACCTCTCAAGTGCAATACCCTCAACTTTGCCTTAGGTCACTTTTTTTGTGTGTGTTCCCATCCTGAGGCTTGAATTCAAGGCCTGTGTGCTGTCCCTGAGTTTTCTTTGCTGAAGGTTTGCACTCTACCACATGAGCCACAGTTCCAGTTCCAGCTTTTCGGTGGTTAACTGGACATGAGTCTCATGGCCTTTTCTGCCCAAGATAGCTTTGAACCCATGATCCCCAGGTCACAATCTCCTCAGTAGAAGTCAGCCTCACTCCTTAATTCATTTTTTTCTCATTATTTTTAATAATAGTTGTTTATTAAGTGTCAAAGTGATGTAGATAGGGGTTACAGTTTCACATGTAGTAAGGCCATGGGTACATTTCTTGTACTATTTGCTCCCTCCTTTCTCACTCCTCTCTCTCCCCTCCCCCTCTCCCCCCCATGAGTTGTTCAGTTGGTTTACACCAAAGGGTTTTGCAAGTATTGCTTTTGGAGTCGTTTGTCTTTTTATCCTTTATCTCTCAATTTTGATATTTCCTTTCCCTTCCCTAGCTCTAACAACAGTATATACAGTATTCAGGGTACTCAGATGAGACACAGTGATAGCAAAGGGACAACCATAGGAAGGGGATAGAAGAGGATCATCAACAAAAGAAGCTGCGGTTTCACATGGCATGTTGAAAATAATAACAACAGTGATATAACACTCGTTTCCATAAAATGGAATTCATTTCACTTAGAATCAACTTATGCATTCATAAGGGCATAGCTATTAGGCTCTTGTGATCCTCTACTGTGACTAGCCTAAACCTGTGCTAATTATCCCCTATTAGGGAAACCATAGAGTCCATGTTTCTTTGGGTCTGGCTCACTTCACTTAGTATAATTTTTCCCAAGTCTTTCCATTTCCTTATGAATGGGGCAATGTCATTCTTTCTGATAGAGGCATAAAATTCCATTGTGTATATGTATCACATTTTCCTGATCCATTCGTCTACTGAGGGGCATCTGGGTTGGTTCCATATTTTAGCTATGACAAATTGTGCTGCGATGAACATTGTTGTGCTTGTGCCTTTAGTGTGCTCTTGTTTGTAATATTTGGGTAGAGGCCCAAAAGTGGGGCTGTTGGGTCATAGGGGAGCTCTAAGTTTCGCCTTCTGAGGAATCTCCATACAGCTTTCCAGAGTGGTTGAACAAGTTTACATTCCCACCAACAATGTAGTAGGGTTCCGTTTTGGCCACATCCCCTCTAGCATTTGTTATTGTTAGTTTTCCTGATAATGGAAATTCTTACTGAGGTGAGGGGGAATCTCAGAGTTGTTTTGATTTGCATTTGTTTTATTGCCAGTGATGTAGAGCACTTCTTCATGTGTCTCTTGGCCATTCTCATATCCTCTTCAGAGAAGTTTCTTTTTAGGTATAGCCCATTTGTTGAGGGGGCTGTTTATTCTTTGAGGATTTGTTTTAGAGAAATTTAATTTTTTGAGTTCTGTGTATATTTTAGATATGAGGCCTTTGTTCGTTGTACGGCTGGTAAAGATCTTTTCCCAATCTGTGAGCTTTCTGTTTATCTTGCAAACTAAGTCCTTTGCCCTGCAAAAGCTCTGCAGTTTGATGCAGTGCCATTTGTCCAACCTTTCTTTGATTTGTTGTATTTCTGGGCCTTCGTTATGGAAGTTTCGTCCTGTGTCAAGGAGCCCAACTATTTCTCCTACTCCTTGTAGTGTTTTCAGGGTCTCTGTTTTTATTTTGAGGTCTTTGATCCATTTGGAATTGATTTTGGTGCAAGGTTTTATATAAGGTTCTAGTTTTAATTTACTGCAGGTGTTGAACCAATCTTGCCAGCACCATTTGTTAAAGAGTCTATCCTTCTTCCAGACTATTTTTTTTATAGCTCCTTTATCACAGATTAATTAGGCATAGTTCTGTGTGTTCATTTCTGGGTCTTCAATTCTGTTCCATTGGTCTTCAGGCCTGTTCCGGTGCCAATGCCAAGCTGTTTTTATTACTATAGCTTTGTAATACAGCTTGAAGTTTGGTAGAGTAATTCCTCCAGCACTGTTTTTTCTACTTAGAATTGTTTTTGCTATTCGTGCTATTCTTTTATTGTTCCATATGAATGTCTGGATTTCTTCCTCTATTTCATTAAAAATGGTGTTGGGATATTAATGGGTATTGCATTGAATTTGCAGATAGTCTTTGGCAATATTGCCATTTTGACTACATTAATCCTTCCAATCCTGGAACATGGTAGGTTTTTCCATTTCCTTAGTTCTGCCTTAATTTCATTTTTCATTTTTCTAAAGTTCTCATCATAGAGGTCTTTCTCTTCTTTGGTTAAGGTTATTCCTAGGTATTTTATGTTTTTTGAGGCTATCGCAAAAGGAGTTGCTTTCCTGATTTTGGCCTTGGTCTTTGGGTCATTGGCATATAGAAAAGCTGTTGATTTTTTGAGGGTTTATTTTATATCCTGCTACTTTGACAAAGTTTTGGATCAGCTCAAGTAGCTTGAGAGTAGGGTCTACGGGGTTCTTTAGATACAGGATATGTCATCTGTAAAGAGAGAGTTTGACTTCATCTTTTCCTATTTGGATCCCCTTGGTCTTGGTTAGGATGCAAATTTTGTTTCTGAGCTCCATGGTAATAGGCCTGTGATGTCAATTTTATTTCACTCAAATGATGCCATGAAGGAGTTGGGTTTAGCTTATTCCTGAGCCTTCATGAATAGGGAAAGAATGGGATGTAGTGAGAGGAGCATAGATGAGCCCCTGAAGTCTGGGACCCTGAATTCATGGAATGAGAATTATTTGAGGGGGCCTTGCAATTGAGAGTGAGTGTGTAGCCCATTAACTAAGAATTTTGCTATCAAAACAAGATATATAATGAATTACCACGGTGAAGCTCTTAGTACAATTAATATAGGCTAGCAAAAATCCCTCACAGAAAGTTGATCAATAGGGGCATGGGAAGGAAGAGGAAAACATTTTATGGGTTGGTGGGACTAATGGGAAAATGGTGTGCCTGGAGAGTATAAAGATGATTGAGTATTATTAAAATAGATTAATTGCAACTCTGAAAATGGGAAAAAGAAACTTGTTGGGTATATTATTTCTTAAAGGGATGGTAAATGGGGTTACAAAGAGGGGTAAAACTGATTGGAATATAGTATAAACATGTGTGGAGATGTAGTAATGATCCCCTCACCCCCATATCATGGATGTAAGCCAACAAAAAAGTACCACAGAAAGTAAAACAGACTATGTTGGGCGGTGGGTACCATCAGGACATGGGAGGGTCAACAGAGAAGGTGAATGTGATTGAAGTACTTCATATGCATGTATGGAAATGGAACAATGAAACCTGTTGAAACTGTCTTAAGAAAGGAGTAGGAGGATGAAAGAGATGGAGAAAAATGTCATAATGAACTCACACTTGTTCAACCATGATAGCCAGGACTCAGAGATCTGGAGGACCACATTTCGAGACTATACTCAGCAGAATACTTCACTGGACTCCATTTCCAAAATAATCAGCAAAATGCCAAGGTGGGAGCATGGTTCAAGTTGTGGAGGGGCAACCTAGCCTAGGGTAACCTAAGTCCTGAGTTCAAAATCAAGTAACTGGCAAAAATATGAAAACAAAAACGTAAAATAGAAACTAGATAGATGAAGAATTCTCTAAGGGACTGTTTGGTTTCCTAAATAGCTTCTACTGTGTTCTAAGAATTTTATATTTCCTTTCTGTAAAATAAGAACAGTTATTGCATCAAAAGCTTAATGGAATCACTTAGAATGTAATAATTGTTAAAAAAAAGAAATATGTATTAGTCCTTCCATATTTCCCCAGTCAATCCCTTTGTAAGTCTGACCACTTTCCTTAAGGTTCACCTTGCACACCCTAGTTTAAGATATAATCATATCTTCCCTGAAATTGTCTCTTAGTTGTTTTGCTTGTATCTATTATTGCCTCCTTCCCTGTATATTTGGCAGAGTAATCTTTTCAAAATTAAAGCATACAGTGTCATTCCTCTTTGCAAAATCTTCTAGTTTTCCTAAGTGTCACTTATAAAAGTCCTGCCCAAACATAATTTGTCATTGCTAAAATATGGAACCAACCCAGATGCCCCTCTGTTGGGCTCCGGCTATACCTTTAAGGGGCAGTCCTGAGAGACCTGCCTCTTCTCCCACCCTGGGGCTGTGTGGCTGTTAGCCACTCCTACCTTTTCCCCAGTTCTGGAACCAGAAAGTTGGCTCTGACCAGCCCCGCCTTCTGCCTCGGCCACGTGTGTGTCAAAATGGCGCCAGGCGGAACCCAGGGGGCGGTCCTGTGGGATGTGATGACCACGCATAGAGGAAGTCTCGTGACGTCACTGTGATGTACAGCTCATAATCAGCCTATCGCTGTGCCTAGTTAGCCACTCCAAATCCCTCCCCTTCCTGTCGCCATTACTGCTATAAACATGGCTGTTTTTCCCTGAGTAAACCAGAATTCCAAGGATCTTTCCCCGAGAATGCCCGTGTGTCCTGTGTCCTCATTTAAGCGTGGGGGGGGAGGGGCATCTTCGTGACTACACACATCCAAGGCTTGCATGTGAGGCCGCACTCCACCGGTTCCACCCGAGGGATGGGGCGGAACATGTACGAGGGTGAAAGGGTCTCACATATGGCGCCGTAATGTGGGGTGAAAAGACCAAGGGAAATGTAGATTCTGAGCTACCGGTAATCACTTGGATCTGGGATCGTATTTTCCAGGTGTGTGGTCCCCCCATCGGCAGAGAAGATGGGGCAGAGCCAAAGTAGGTGGAGCAATTCATCTTTTAAATGAGGTTCATGCTCCAGAATACCGGATTGAACTTTTGGGACACTCGGGCCAAAAGAGCCTGGAAGACTTTACAACATGCTGCTGGCCTTTTTAGCCTGGCCGTGTGGGAGGGGGACAGCCCTAACACTGCTCAGGAGGAGAGTGGTGCAAAGCCTCATTCCGATGGGCCCTTAGACCTGCCTTGGCCTCATCCCCCAGTTCCCGGGCCAAGCTCGGCCCTGGGACACGCGGCAGATGAGCGGGCCACGGAGCGGAGAGCGGCAGTCGCTGCAGTGCAGGTCCCCGTGTCTGAGCCTGGTGGGGGGCCCCGGAGGTGCTTAGGGCTGGCATGGTGCAAAAGGCTGCCATCCAGGTGGGAGACCTGACAAAGTGGCAGCAGTGGCGCAGAGGGGTGGCCTGGCTGCCTTTACTTGCCCATCCCTCTTCCTGCTTCTGAGGCCTGGCAAGGCACCGGCATGGAGATGGTGCAGGGTTCACGTGTCTGAGCCAGGCAGGTGGGTGGGGGCCTGGCAGCGCTTGGGCTGGCTGTGGCCCAGTGGCACACACTGCTCTTGGGCTGGCTTGCCCTTGCTCCTGCTCCCTCCCCCCGCTTCTGAGGCCTGCTAATTTACTGGCCTACGTAAGATGTTGCTTGCTAATCTGCTTTGAAAGAAAAAAAATGGTTTTAGGTTTTTGTTATTGATGCTTCATAAGTTTGGGGATTCACTTAAATTTGGAAGCTTTTGGTGGACAAAGGAAAGGTTTTGGCTGGTGGGCTCCTCCTGCCCTCACCCCAGGTGCTGCATTCCTGGAGGCTGGGCGGGGATGTGAGACTCCAGCACCCTGTCTGCAGTCTGCAAAGTGAGCCTGGATCTGTGAAAATCTTTGTTTCCTAGAAAAGTTTTGTTTTTTAACTGACCATGTGGTTCTAAAATTATGGGCAAAATAATACCATTTTGCCACTGGAATTCCAGAAAACTTACATGGCCAATTCAGAGATTTTTCTAAGATCACCCAAAGCTTGTGCACAGCCGTTTGTCTGCATGTATGTGTCTGTCTGTCTTATCTGTTTGTGGGTAAAATATGTAAAATCTAGCATCATGGTTTAAAAGTTACTTGCCTCTTTAACCACTACATTAACTCGCTTAGGTTCTGTGTTAAACTTTCCCTTGCAGCCTGCAGGTGGGGTTACAGCAAGGATAAACCACAGGTTTTTAACCCAAACAGATTGTTTGGGGGGCAAGCAAATGTGTCTAAGAAAAACTCCAAAAGGTTCTAATATACAGCATGTGGTATAAGTACAATAATGTAAAACCAGTGTGTTATTCCTTATGTTAAAAGTCAAGTGTACATCTGATCATGACAATTCTTTGGTATAGACTAAGATTTTGCTTTTCCATTTTTCTCTCCTGTGCTCTCACAAACTCCTTAAGATCAAGGTATCAGAGTCATTTTATACAAATGTAACTATTAACCCAGAATTTCCTGACCCAAGATTAACATTTTGCTTCATAGGATACAGGTCAACATGTGTGTTGGCTGCATGGACTGTGGCAGGAAGCCTCCACAGTCTGTTCCCAAACTGCTTGGGTTTCTCAGTCAAATACCAATAGGAAAGGACAGGAAAAAATCTAGGATGGGCTTGTGTGCCTATCCTCAGAAATGTGGGGTGATCCGGCAAAGGTGAAGCTTAGCCAGCCCATGCAGTAGCACAGGCCCTGGAGGGAATCCATGTGGTGGGACAGCCATAAGGAGGTGTCTACTCATGGTGAAAGAGGACAAGCTGGCACCAAGACAGTTCATCAAGCTCTGAGGAGTAGGATGGAGATAGGCTGCTGGGTAAGACAGGCCAATGGAGGCCTTTCTTTTGTCTCTTGTTTTCAGGCAAACTTTGAAAACCTGGTGGTAAAAATAAATGATTTGACTGAAATTTCTAAAACTGCCCCTTGAGAGATACTAAGAATTAAAAAAGTTTTTCAAATGGTTAAACAGTTTATTTATCTGATGTGATTTGATTCCTGTGCTATTTTTGCAATTTGGATGTATTGGAAAAGCAAAGATGCTGAGACTGGATTTCTTGTGTTTGCAATTCTCGTGAACACTGTTAAAAATGCTTTTGATACAACTGTTTTGGATATCAGTTTAATGATTCAGATATTGAATTCTATGTGTATACTGTGATGTAATAAGTAAGACTCCTAACTATTTTAAGTTACATATAATCAGGCAAGTATTGTAAAGTACATATATTAAACTAATGGGGATAAAAGTAAATTCTCATTAACTCTCTGTACATAGAAAAAAATGGCAAAATGGGCTAACATTTCTCACTAATTTATTGGAAAGCTGAATGGATAAGTATTTCTAATTTTGTAATTGTGATTCTTGCATTAAGGAAAAATTGTCATTTGAGTTCAAAGGTCGTGCAGTAGCCGGGACTGAAATAAAAAGGCAGCCAGGAGGCTAGATGCCCCCTTGGTTCTAGAGTTTGTACGGATGCAAATAAGGCTGAGGCAAAGATGTAAAAGCCTCTACCTTTAAAGGATTAAAATACATTTCTAGATAAAGAATTTGAGCAGCCAGAGTATTCAGAGCAACCAACCAGGAAATACTGGGGGATTTCAAATGTCTTTAAACAGTCTGTATAGAATCTTGCAGGAGGTGTGACAATCTATCCAGAGGATTCCGAGAGATGCTACTACCGCCTTACCTAGATGCAACCCATCTCTCCTGCTGGCTTGCTAATTTTGGATGGAAGACACAGCCACTCCAGATCCACTGAAGTTGAGACTTTTACACTGTCCTGACCTTTTGCCCTCCTAATTATTATTCATTTGTGCTCTCTTCCGCCGGTAAGATCAAATGGTATGATTTAAATTAATGGCACATAGATCTCATTCAGTCTGCTGTTCTCTAAGTATTATGACAGAACTCTGACAAGCCGTTGTTGGTCAATTCTCGACAAGTTACAGATGGGGCTCTATTCCTATTGTTTTCCTTGTTGCTTTAATTGGATATAAAAAGGGCTTTTATGGCTAAAACTCCTTGGATCACAGTTCAAAGCCAGCCCGGGCAGAAAATCTCTCTAAAATCCATCACCCAATTAACTGGCAAAGAGCCAGGCTGGAAGCTTGGCTCAAGAAAAAAAGAGAAATGCTGAAAGCAGCATCGTGGCTCAAGTGGTAGAACACTAGCCTCGAGCAGAAGTACTCAGTCAGGGACAGTGCCCAGGCCCTGAGTTCAAACCCCGTGAATGCCGATGGAAACATGCCATCCCAGCAAAAAGCACCTGGACTCCTGTGACTCAGCCAGTCCAGGAAACAGGGATATGGAGAGGAGTAAGAGGAGAATGATGTCACATAGTAAACGGAATCGCCTTGTCTCACCCTTTCAAAACTAATCAGATCCGGGAGAGCAGGAGGAACAGTTGTACCCACCTAATGCCCATACCTATTCATCTTCCTTTTCCTGCCAGTTGTATATTTATTTGTTTATTTATTTAAGCCTCTGACTGGATACTCCAAACCGGCCCACCAGCACTAAACCCTTCCTTCAGCTATCCCTCCTTCCTTGTAATTGACCACAATTGGGATTATGTTCCAAATGGAACTTTTCTGGCTTATGCCCAGGGTATGCTCTATGTCATTCATGTTAACTAGCCCTGTGAACTTGTCAGCCTTTTGCCTGATCTTTTCAAAAGTCTCTTTTAACAGGATAACATCCCTCACTGAGTTCACCACCTGGGAACTTGCAGTTCAAGGCCATCATCTTTCTACACTGCTGTGCCCAACACAGATCTGGACCCTGGAGGCCCCAGCCCTAGGGACTTCCTGATGTGCCTAAGCTACAGCAGATGGTCAGAGGAGACCATGACACCCTCTGGCCCTAATAACCATTCTTGTAGTAATGATGAGGACTCTTACCAACCAAACTGGACAGTACCAGGCCATATGACAAATCAGGGGCCCCTGACTACTTCGCCTCCTTTCAGCAGGAAGTAGTTCCAGAAGAGATGACCTCCGCCCATACTCCCAGCCTGGTGCCCTCCTCTGTCATTAATTAAAACAAAAAGGGGGAGAGCAGCCCTCATGACCAGTTAAGGACAGCTATGCTAACATTAAATATCTTAAATTTACACTAAAAATTTTAAATCTCCCCAAATCAGTGCAGGAAGGAGCTTTGCATGCACCTTTCCAATTGGGGAACTAAGCCCAGAGCATTCGCTCTGGAGAAATGTCTTATCCTTGTTCTCTCTAGGAAAACAGAGACCATGGCGGATTACTTCCTGCTCTTCCATGGAAATATGGGAAGCCTGCCTGTGTACATCAGCGGTAGACGACACCGGAAGCACCCAGCTTCCCTTCCCTGCTTGTTTCCTGAACTCTGCCTTGGCGTCTTTCTGGTGCAATGTTTTACTGTGGCAATATTGGCTGCAGCTTTGCAAAAGAACTGGAAAGGATTATTACATTGTCATTTCCTTTGTAGGGGTTCCAGTTGGAGGGAAATAGGAGTTGAGGTTTTTGACACTGCAGGGCTAGATTTACCGCCCCTGGTGTGGGGATGCTAAGCTTACTCCCTTATCAGTGCTCCCCTTTTCACCCTCTCCCCTGGGCGCCCGACCCATGGGCGGCCAAGGTGGAGCAAAGGGATACGGGCAAGCCTAAAGTGCACTCAGCCGAACGAGATCCCCTTTTCCTCCCTCCTTCCCTGCAAGGAAGCCAGGCGCAGACAGATCTTGGAGAAGCTTTGGAGAGCAATCCAGTTTATTCGGGAGGAGCTCACATTAATATAGTAGTGATGACGAGGATGGAGTATGAGCTGGCGATAGGCTGGTGAGCTTGTCCGTCCAAGAGCAGCTCCCAAGGACCTCCCTCATGGGCTAAAATCTCTTCCCATAGTACCGCCTTCTGGGCAAAGCCCCCGAAAAGCGAGCACATGTGCTCGCTGGCGCAAGGTGGAGGATCTTCTCAAAGCTATCCCTTCTGGTTCAGGATCCAGAAGGAGATAGGTGTGGCTCACTTCCACACTGCCCCAGGGCTGGGGGAGGGGTGACGTCTCGGGAGGTTTCTCATCGCTCTTCCCCCCTTAAGGCCAAGATGAATCCCCAACATCTGGCCCTTTTATTTTTTTTCCTTTAGAACAGCAGGAGGCGCCTTACTTGAAGGCGCCTCAAGTAAGGCGCCTCAACCCATGTCTTAGGTTGCCCCCACATGGGGGATCTTACCCGTCTTCGGCTATTGCACTAGCACTTCAAGCCAACCTGCCTGCTGGGATTGGCACTTGAAAGAAAGCCCTGTTAATTTTTTCTCATGCCAGCAGACCTCAATGAGCAGCGGGTCCTAATGGGTGTGTGACCAAACTCATGGGGTTCCTCAGTGGCTCAAGGCCAAAGGCCACTTGTCTGGACAGCTCTGGCTTTTTGCTCACAATATAAGAGACCAATTTGTCTAGCACAGGGCAATGCAAACATAATGCAAATGGAAGCATCAAGCAGACATGAGCATAAGCAATCATAACACAAGGCAAATGCAGCATGAGCAAAAGTAACACATGAGCAATTATAACACAGGCACAATGCAATGGAGGGTCTCTTATCCATAGGAGATAGAGGAGTCCTGGTCCATTTCAGTGTCACTCAAGGTAGTGCAGATGGCTCTCCCTTTCCTCAATGGTGAGGTAGAGGCAGGTTCAGGTCCTGGCGACTTGGCAGCCAGGGTGCTGGTAATTTAATGATTGAGTTTAGTAAACACTTTATAGAGAACATTGCAGCTAGGTACCAATCCCTTGCTTATTGTAAACATTTATCATAAAACATTAAGGTGTCCAAACCCTTTAGCTCCTATTTCCCTCCAATGGGGGCCTCTAAGATAAGCAGCAAAGGGAGGAACAACAGTGTACAAAATTTCCCTTTAGTTCTTGTGCAAAGCTGTGGGCCACGCTGCCACAACAAACATTATGCCAAAAGGCACCAGGCAAGGTCCAGGGAAGAAACAGGGCGGACACTGGGTCCATCGCTGGTACAGGCAGGCTTTCCTGTTTCTCCATGGAAAAATCCACCATGGTCTTTGTTTTCCTGAAGAGGAAACAAGGAGAGACATCCCTCAAGGGCAGGTGCCCTTGGGTGGTCATTCAGATGAACAATATTTTAAGTCTCTAGCTGGTATCCAGATTGGATTCAGTTCCCAAGTTGGGAAAACACATGCAAAGCCTCTTCCCACACTGATAAGTGGGTCCGGGCCTCGCCATGCTCCTGTAAGGGGGTCCTTCCAACAGACTTCCACCTTTAAGTAAGGTGTTTGGCTTGACCAATGTCTCTGGAAAGCCGACAGAGGTTGGTCCTTGGAAGATTAAAATATTCAGTGTAAACATCACTGTCCTCAGCTGGTCATGGGGGCTTCCCCCCTTTTTGTTTTAATAATTGATCCTTCAGAGTCTTATTATGCCTCTCAATTATGGCCTGACCCTTTTGGTTGTATGGCATTCCAGTGGTATGTTTAATATTCCACATTTGGAAAAAGGCCTGTAAAGGCTTGCTGATGAAACAAGGTCCCTTATCTGTCTTTACCTGTAAGGGGAGCCCTAGGATAGCAAAACATTGTAGGAAGTGGCTCTCAGCATGCCGTGCTCTTTCCCCCCTGTCGGGTTCGTTCGCCTCTCCCGGCGTGGGGATCAAGACTCTGCTAGGTTTCTAGCCACCCACTTTGCTTGTCCTCTCTCCTGGACACCCAGCCAGCAGATAGCTAGGATGGGACAGCGGTGTCAGGGCCGACCTCATGCGCGTGCGGCTGGACGAGAAAGCATGCCCGCCTCCTTACCGGTAAATAAAGTCAGGCGTACGCAAGTCTCGGAGAAAGCTTCCAGAGCCAACTGATTTATTAAAGCGGAGGTAAAGGGAGATGATAGCGAGAGAAGGCGATCGGCCAGGACGCCGATAGGCTGAAAGCTGTCACATGATCCCCTTGAGCTATCGTCACTCAAAAGCGCCGAGCCAGGGCGAGACTGGTAGGTGCCTGGGCAGGCGAGAGAGTTGGGGGCTGGGTGCAAAGCCAGTTCTTCTGGTTCCGGACCCATAGAACCATAGCCTGCTTCCGCATTCCCCTAGGGCTTGGGGGAAGGGCGTCAAGCCCCCGGTCAAATCTAAAGGCTGGATCCCAACACCCCTCAATGTGCCGTGTCCCAGCTCGCATGTGAATGAGTATCTATGGACATTAATATATATTTCAACCTTCCAAAAGGAGAGTAGTGGATTACATCAGTTTTCCAGATAACATTAGGCTTTAGGCTTCTGGGGTTGACCCCCGGAGATTGCAGAATGTTGGGGTCTGAACAACCCCTTTCTCCCCCCACGGGGAGAATGGTAACCACAAACTCTATGAAAGAGCACTCAGCCTGGCCCTCCGCCAGCGGAAGGCCAAAGGCGTGCTCACATGGGCAAGCGCTAAGTTGAGGAAAGGTTGCTGAAGCCTCCCCTCCTCCCAGTCCCCTCACATGTTACCAAGGGCGGAGGCAAAAAGGAAGGCATCAGGGACACGCTGCGGTGGTGGGAAGCATCTCAAAGACTTTAATATGGAAAGACACTTATATAGAAGTAATGGCGGGAAAGAAAGGGGGCTGGCCAAAGGGCCAGTCATAGGCTAAGGACCATGTCCATCAAGTGACATCATGAAACTTCCTTTGTGGGCGGGACAACCCCATCATGGTGGCACGCACGTGTTCACCTCCCAAGGGGCAGAGGCTTTCTCTTCCTGTTGAGGTGGGAGGGGCTCCTTCCCATTGTCCCAGGGCTGGGGGGAAGGACAGCCCCCAACATCTCCCTCTTTTTGTTTTGTTCAATGAGCAGGGAATGCTGTAAACACATGGCATGTGTGGTCATAGGGCAAATGCTGACATAAGATCTGTGGGGCCCCTTCCACAAAACTGGGGTGAGGGGTAGGTAAGGGTCCATCCATCTGGCTATGTCCAGAAGTCAGAATCCTCAGCTGGTTCAAGTGCAGGAAGGTGCAGTCAGCAGCCCTCTTTTGCTGGTGAGGTAGAAGCTGAAATTCTGGCATTCCCGGCAGTTCACAGTAGCTGATAACTCAAACATAAGTGATTAGTAAAACATTCTTTTATATAAACATTGAAGCCAAGGTGCTAAACCTTTGTGTTTACTTTTTTAAACATTTCTATCATAAAACATTGGGGTTGAGTGTCAATACCCTCAGCTCCTATTTTCTTTCCAACGGGACTCCCCAAGTCTAGCAGCAGGGGGAGAGGAAAGGAAGAAGCATGGTGCAAAATTCCTTTAGTTTCTTTATGTGACGCTGTAGGCAGTATTGCCACGGCAAAACATTGAGCCATGAGACGCTCAAGAAAGAATCTAGAAAGCAAACAAGGAAAGGAAGCTTGGTTGCCTCCTACCGTAGGCAGTCCTACTTTCCATATTTTCATGGAAGAGCAGAAGTCCAACATGGTCCTCCTTTTCCTGGAGAGAACAAGAAAACATTTCTCCAGAGCAGGTGCTCTGGGTTTAATTTTCCAATCTGGAAAAACACATATACAGTACTCCATCCCAACCTGATTCAGGATGATTTAAAATTTCTTGATAATTAACATAAGCATAACTAATCCTGGGGAATACCCCCCCCCTTTTGTTTTTTTAAAATTATGACACCGGCGGCCACCAGGCAGGGAGTATGGATGGAGGTCTCGTCTTCTGTAGCTACTTCCTGCTGTCAAGGGGGCGACGTAAATCAAGGGCCCCTGGTCAGCCTGGCAGTCCGGTGTAGCTGGCAAAAGTTCCCATCATTACCATGAGGATGGTCACTGGGGCCAGAGAGCGCTATTGTTTTCTCCAGCCCCTCCTGTATCTTTGGCATACCCAGAAGTTTCCAAGGCTAGTGCCTCCAGGGTCCAGGCCTGTGTTAGGGTGACGACTGTGAACGGCAAATTCCCAATTGGTGATCTCAGCAAGAGATGTTATTCTGTCAAAAGACACTTTTGAAAAGGTCAGGCAAAGTATTGACAAGTTCTCAGAGCTGGTTGGCATGAATGGCATAGAACACACCCTGGGCATAAGCCAGGAATAGTTCCCTTTTGGAGCATAAACCCAACTGTAAAGTGAACAGGTAAGGAGAAACAACTGAAAGGAGTGTTTAATGATAGAAAACTGGTTTGGCATAGCCAGTAAGAGGCAAAAAAATAAATATATATATACACCTATATACAACTGGCAGAAAAGAAGAAAATGGACAGGAATTATCTCTCTCAATTTCCCGGCTCTGATCCATTTTGAAAGGGTGAAACAAGGCATCTCCCTTTAGGATAATATGGCACCATTCTCCTCTCACTCCACTCCACCTTTCCATCTCCTGGACTGGCTAAGTCCCAGGAATTTTAACGTTTGTGGCTGGAATTGCATTTTCCCATCTGCGTATGAACTCGGGGCCTGAGCACTGTCCATGAGCACTTTTGTTCAAGGCTAGTGCTCTACCACTTGAGTCACGGTGCTGCTTCAGCCTTTTGCTCGTTCTCTGTGGTTGAGCTCTCAATCTGGCTGTTTGCTGTTTAACTGGGAGGTGGGATTTTGGAGAGACTTTTTCCTTTTGCCCGGGCTGGCTTTGAACTATCCAGGGAGTCATAGTCCTACAAGCCCTTTTTATTCCCAATTGAGCAACAAGGAAAAAACAGCAGAGATAATCCATTTGTAACTTGTTGAGACTGACCAAAAACTGCTTGTTAAGGTTTTGCTATAACACTTGGAGAACATGAGATTTACACGCCATCAACTTGAATCACGCCAATGAATCCCACTGGCAAGTGAAAGAGAACACAGATAAATGACAACCAAGGGCAAAGGGTTAAAGCATTGTGGAATCCTCAGTCTCGGCAGTGGCTGTGTCCCTCGTCCCCATTTGGCAAGTTCCATGCCATGCGATGGGGAACTCTAGGCAAGGCTGCAGTGGCATCTCTGGATAGACTCACATCTCGCTCTGGGTTGCCTGCAAAATTTCTATATAGATTGGTTAGGGTGTTTAGAATTTTTTCCAGCATTTCTGGCTCTGGTATATCGATGCCCTTCTGGTTTAAGCAGGGTGAAAAGACTTTCTTAATCACAAAATTCACCTGTCTAGCTGTGACTACTAACATAACTATGGTGATTTAACCTGGAGTAACTGTTAGGATGGGACTATTTACATCCTCACAAGGCTCATAAATCATTCGAACAGCTTCCAATGGGAGAGAGAGCAAAGAATCATTAGTAGTGAAACCAGGCAGTTTGGGAACAGACTGTGGTGGCATCTTCCTATATCCAGAGACTGCCACCATCCAGGCGGCTAGTACATCTGTCCACCTGTATCCTATAAAGCAATATATTAATCCTGGGTCAGGAAAGATGAGGTTAATAGTCACATTTGTATGAAGCAATCCCAATTCCTTGATCTTGAGAGTTTATGAGAACACAGGAGAGAAAAATGGGAAGGTAAAATCTTAATTTATGCCAAAGAGTTGTTAAGACTAGATGCACACTTAACTTTTAACACACTGAATATAAAATAACACACTAGTTTCATACCATTGTACTTTTATCACATTTTGCATATTTGAACCTTATGGAAATTTTTATAGGCACCTTTATTTGCATTGAGCATTGGGCTGAAAACCTATTGTTATGCTTTTAAATCTTACCAACAACCACACGCGCGCGCACACACACACACACAAATACCTGAGCGCTCTTAAAATTGCTTTGATTGGCCATTTAAATTTTCTGGAATTCCAGCGGCAAATATTAATTTGCCCATAATAGAACCACGTGGTTGAATAAAAAAACAAAAGGGAAACCTGTTAATTACACACTCCCAACATGACAATTTTTAAATCACAGTGGACAAGCAAACCCTTTTATCCATCTAGAAAAACTCCAGTTGATTTCATATCTTTGAACTGGTAAACATGGAAGTTCAATCAAATTACCTATTGTTGTATCAAAACTCTTTGTTTTCCTTTTAATATTCCATTTTAGTTTATAATTTGAGACTTTCCTGGTTCTAACCCCGTCTGCAGCTGTAAGTCTGACACAGAGAGAAAACGTGCAGGCAAGCACAGCGGGGTGCTAGCCCCTCTCAGCTGCAGCGCAATTGCTGGAGGCCTGTTAGTCTGAGTCCCCGCCCAGCCCAGGGGAGTCTGGCACGCCCCTCACCTGGGGGGAATGGGTGGGGCCCCGCCTTCAATATGGTGTACCCCATTGCGCTCCATGTGTGTGTTAAGTCAGAGAAATCAGGATTGAACCAACTCACCCGAATTTCTGAGCTTAACGACCATCGGCGGGCACAAAGCAGTTTCCGCTCAAAACCACAGTCGCCGGTCCAGCCACTCCAGGCTGCTGCCGCCGCTGCTGCTGCCCGCGCACCCCAACGGGGACGCCGGCCCAAGGCCTAAACTGCACGCCACGCCTTTTTTTTCTTTTTTTTAACTCCATCCTCAGGCTGGGGCCGCAGGCAAGCTGCTGGCTCCGCCCAGCCACTGTAAGCACCTAAGCCTGGCCAAAACAGCAGCAATCTCCCCAAAGCTCTGCCGCTGCCATGCCACGGCTTCCCACATGGCGGAACCGCGCTTCCGCCACTCCGTGCTTGGCCCGCCACACTCGGCTGCCCAAATGCTACCGCAAAAGACGCCCGGTGCCGCCCGAGGCCACGCGGGCCCCAGTGCACGCAGCTCGCAAACCCGGGGCCGCATGGATCCCAGAGTGTACTCCACGCTCAGCCCTCGCAAGCCAAACCGCTCTGGCGCTCGGCCACCCACTGCTTCTCAAGCACCACTGCGGGTGCCGGGCCGCCGTCTGGCCCGGGGCGCGCAGAGCAGAACCGACCCCAGCCCGGGGTCGCAGTCCTCTTGCTCCGGCCCCACTGCTCCACTGACATGTTTCCGCGGAAGGCGCGCCCCACTCCCTCCCCCGCCTGGCGCCAAATCGCCACGGCGGGGCAACTCTCTGGCGCCGCGTCCTGCGAGCCCATGTCTGGCCTGTCTTGTCTCCATGCTTCTGCCCCATCTGGATGGGCAGGACCCTCCTCTAAAAAAACCCTACTTAGCACAATCTATGGGGATACTACACCCCAAACTTCTTGGCCGTATGATTTGCCCCCGTCTGGGCGCCAGAATGTTGGGGTCTGAACAACCCCTTTCTCCCCCCATGGGGAGAATGGTAACCACAAACTCTATGAAAGAGCACTCAGCCTGGCTCTCCGCCAGCGGAAGGCCAAAGGCGTGCTCACATGGGCAAGCGCTAAGTTGAGGAAAGGTTGCTGAAGCCTCCCCTCCCCCCAGTCCCCTCACATGTTACCAAGGGCAGAGGCAAAAAGGAAGGCATCAGGGACACGCTGCGGTGGTGGGAAGCATCTCAAAGACTTTAATATGGAAAGGCACTTATATAGAAGTAATGGCGGGAAAGAAAGGGGGCTGGCCAAAGGGCCAGTCATAGGCTAAGGACCATTTCCATCAAGTGACATCACGAAACTTCCTTTGTGGGCGGGACAACCCCATCATGGTGGCACGCACGTGTTCACCTCCCAAGGGGCGGAGGCTTTCTCTTCCTGTTGAGGTGGGAGGGGCTCCTTCCCATTGTCCCAGGGCTGGGGGGAAGGACAGCCCCCAACAGCAAAGGAGGGACTTGCAGAAAGGGCATACATGACTTGCAAGTCCTAATAATCTTTTCTAAGTCTTTTATAGGAATTGAAGAAAATCTCTGATGAAACCCTCTCCAATTTAAATGTGTACGCTCATGGAGTCCTTGGGCCATTTGAAGGTTTTGAGGTTGTACAATAACCATAGCTACAATAGTCCCACTATTGGCCAGCTGGTCGGCCATATGATTACCTTGTGTCATGTCCCTAGGCAGTCCTTGGCGTCCGCAAAGGTGCTGTAAGAATATAGGCTCAGCCCACTCTTTTAACAGAGACCTGACTTGGATCATCAGAGGGGTGATTGGGTTTTAATCTAATTTAATATATGAGGACACCAGGTTTGGTAGCAAATTAACCACATACAAACTGTCAGAAAACAGATTCATTGACCGTTTGACAAGGGTCAGTGCCAGGGCGACTGCGTACAGTTCCTTAAACTGTGCAGATCCAGTAACTGCCTCAAAGTAATGGGTGTTTCCTTTCCCATCGGCAGGAGGGAAGGCGGAGCGTAACACCATGGCAGACCCTGCTCTTCCCCCATCTGTAAAAACATTGGCAGCCTAGACAAGAGGCCTGGTAGAGAAAAGTACAGGAGGGGTCCATTGTAGCCTGGAAAATGAGGTCACCCACCTCGAGGTGCCGTAACGACAATCTACCTTTCCAATAAAACCCTCCAGGGCACTGGACACCCATTCATTATTCCTTCTGACCCATTCAAAATCTGACAGCTGGTAGGGAATGGTTAGCACATCGGGATCTCGCCCATAATATCTCAGGGAAGTATCCCTGCCCTTGATTACCAAGTCAGCTAGCTCGTCTAGCTGGGAATAAACCCTGGGAGCTCCTCCCACTGATGCATGCACCCATTGGAGAGGTTCGCCTGACTGGGTAATAGCGGCTGAGGAAAGCTCAGACCCGGGGAGGATCAAAAGGCAAAATGGGCACTTAGGCTTGAAGCGGGCCAACCGTGCAATATTTAGGGCCATTTGGATTTTCTGGAAGGCTGTTTGAAGTGATGGAGTTATTGTAATAACATCAGTGGGCACTTTGCCCTTCAACGAGTCATAGAGTGGAAGCAGCTCCTCTGTAGGCAGATGAAGCCAGGGTCTTAACCAGTTATTCTCTCCCAACAGTCTTTGCATCTCCACCAGAGTATCAGATGACTGGAAGGATAACTGGGGTTTAAGGGGGCACACAGAGTGTAGTTTAACTTCTGCCCCCAAGATCTTAAAGGGGTATACTTTCTGAACCTTGTCACTGGCTATATGCAGTCCTCCTCTTTGTAGGAGTGTTTGTAGCTTGCTATAGGCAGCGTCTAGCACGTGGACATCTGCTGCTCCAATAATGATGTCATCCATATAGACATATAAAATAATATCTGACTGGCTCCTAAGAGGTTGAAGAACTTGTGACACATAATGTTGGCAGAAGGCAGGACTATTAACCATGCCCTGAGTTAAGACTGCACACTCATACCTCTGGTCTGGCCCCTGGTAGTTAACCGAAGGCATGGAGAATGCAAACTTTTCACAGTCCTGGGGGTTAAGGGGAATGGAAAAGAAACAACCCTTGATGTCAATTATAATGAAAATCCGATCCCCAGGAATGCAGCCCCATGACAGCCCCCGTAAAGGGGTGCCGGTGGGGATTATCCGCTCATTAATTTTTCTTAGGTCCTATACCATCCTCCATTTACCTGAGGCCTTTTCCTTGTTCTCTCTGCCTGTGAGCTATAGTTTAACACAGAGAGAAAACGCTGCAGGGGCACAGCGGGAGGCGAGCTGCAGGCACACTGCTAACCCCGCCCAGCTGCGGGAAGTCAACAGAGGTCTGCTGGTCTCTGAGTCCCTGCTCAGTCTCCAGGAATTTGGCACGCCCACCAGCATTCTTTACCTGGGTCGCATGGCTCAGGCCTGTTATCCTAGTTACTCATGAGGCTGAGATGTGAGAATCATGGTTTGAAACCAGCCTGGGCAAAAAAGTCGACGAGACAAGATCTCTAATTAACCACTTCAAACCAGAAGTGGGATTTGGCTCAATGTAGTAGAGCACTAGCCTTGAGCACAAAAGCTCAAAGACAGCCTGAGCCCTGAGTTCAAGCCCCATAACTGACAAAACAAACATACTTTTTGGAACCAGAGAGGCATATATTCAAGCTTTCCTTTTATATGACCTACCTTTTCTCATCCCTAAAAGAGGACAACAATAGAAGTTATATTCTATGATTGATTTTAGTGATTGCTGAAAAAAATACATTGAAAGCACATGAATCTGTATGAATATGCATAGCTTTATTCAATAAATATTACATCTTATTACTCTTACCTTTCTTCATTACCTTGAAATCATTTATTTTCCATTTATTTATTTATTTAGCCATGAGGAGACTAAACCTAGAGCTTTGTTCATGCCAGGCAAAAAATATAGCACATTAGCTATGACCTATTCTTGAACTTGCTTATGATATACCCAGGATTAATGGAACTAGGTAGCCATTGATCAATATTTTTATAGAAGACTTTTTAGGCAGAAAATATGAGCAACACTCAACATAGGAAGCATGATGCTCTGTCCTTTTTCTCTCAAGGCTCAATCAAGTGGTCCTGGTGTCTATGTAAAAACTATTGACAAGAGTATAGTATTATTTTGCTCTTCATCTGAAAGATTTCTTAAAATCCTGCTTTGCTAGAGTTGGAACATTTGTCCATTACTAGTAGGAATATTACAAAATGTAGACTCTGGAAAACAGTAAGCAAAATCGTCAAAGCCAAAAGGTGAAAGCAACTCAAATATCCATCAGTGGTAGAACAGATAATAAAATATGACCTATAAGTACAATGAATATTATTCCGACTTGAAAGGAAGACTGGTGCATGCTATAACATAGAATCCAATGTAGAGAATTGTAATTTGAAGCCAGCTTTGAAAACATAATGCTAAAAAAAAAAATCCAGTCACAAAAGGATAGATACTATGCAGTTTCACTTAATTTGACTTATTTGACATATTTGACTTTAATTTGACCTAGTCAAATCCAGAGACAGAATCTACACTGATGGCTGCTATGTAATAACCCTCGGTAAGCGGTGCAGAGAAATCCTGCCCAGGCACTGTGTCACTGCCAAGGACGTAGGAGGGGGAGTGGCATTAGGCTGCATCAGGAGAAAGGGAGGCGCTTGAGAGCCCCGAATGTATAAATAAGCTGCTTGCCTGGGCATAGGGGGAAAAGAGAAGAGCAGGAGGTGGAAAGAGGAGGTGAGTGAAGCTGAGCAAAGCAGAACTGGGACAGCAGGAGGAGTGGAGAGGAGTGGAGCAGAGAGCCGAACCGGGCTGGCCACAGGAGTGGGTTGGAGCCGACTGGAGCCTGAGGCCTCGGGAGTCCAGAGTCTGAGGCCGGCAGAGAAGCCTAAAGCCTGTGGGAAGGCTTGAGGGTTAAAGCTTGAGGAGAGGAAAGGCTTACAGAAAGAAGTTTGCTCCTCTGGAGTTCTGGAGGTCTGGAAGTTTGGAGGTTTGGAGGCTGAAGTGGTTGGAGATTAAGGTGTAGAGGTTCAGAGTTCAGGTCAAGAGAGGTCTCAGTCCTGGGTTCTGGTAACTAACCCAGGACAAGGTAGTCGCAGGCTAGCACTTGGAGGTGGAGGGCTGCTCTGGTTCCGGGTTTTAGGTTGTGAATAAAATCCCTTTGTAAATAAAACCCCTTCCCACCTTAAAGTTGCACCTCAATGGATTATTCTCGCTCTCAGAATACAACTGCTAGAACTAACAGGGTGGCTCTAGCCCATTATATACATTGAATGTACATTGAATATTCTGGCTGGTTTTGTTCCTTGTTCTCCTTTTCATTCATAAATTTTCATTCTTCTAGAGCTCCCCTGCTACAATCACACTTCAGCTTTTTGATATATATGTTTAATTAAATAGTCTATTATTTCTTTGAAAGTTTAACTCCATGAAGTTTCTCTTCTGCACATACAATATGCATTCTATTTTCGAGTCCAACGCCTTAACCACTCGGCCACCGTGACTTCCTGCATTCTATTTTCATACATGTATATACAGAACTTTGATGATATTCACCCAGCTATCAGCCACTCCCTTTCCTCTACCCATCTCATTGGTTCCCTCCCCAGGCAATCTCCCTTTTACATTCCTGACATTTTTATTTTTATTTTGCCAGTCCTAGGGCTTGCACTTTGGGCCTGGGTACTGTCCCTGAGCTGTTTTTAGTTCAAGGTTATCCCTCTATCTCTTGAGCCACAGTACCACTTCAGCTTTTTTCTGAGTAGTTTATTGGAGATAAGAGTCCAACTTTCCTGCCTGGGTCAACTTCTAATCCTGATCCTACAATCTCAGCCTCCTGAGTAGTTAGGAATACAAGCATGAGCCATCAGTGCCTGGATCATTCCTAACATATACACAATGAACTATTTAGTCATAAATAAGAACAGAATTATATCATTCACAAAAAATGGATGGGACTGGAGATCCTCAAGTTAAACAAAATAAATCAGCTTCACAAGGATAAATGTCACGTTTTTTTTTTTCTCCCATGTGGAATCTAGACCTGAACTTATCTTTCAACATTAGTTTCCTGTATTGTTGTCATATATCTGTCAACTCTATTTTTTCCCAAACTTTAATGCAATTTGAGAAAAACAGAGCCTAGAAATGGAAATAGCAAAGTATTACTATGTATAACACAAAAAACCATAGGCATATAAAGGGACTGAGGCAAATTGAAGAGTTGTGTGTGTGTGTGTGTGTGTGTGTGTGTGTGTACATGCACATGTGCATGTGTATACTGGAACTTGAAATTAAGACCTTGGCACAGTCCTTGTGCTTTTGCACTCTACTACTTGAATCACTGCTCCATTTCCAGCTTTTTCTTGGATAATTGGGTATAAAAGTCTCATGGACTTCTCTACTAGGACTGGCTTCCACACATAATCATCAGATCTCAGCCTCCTGAGTAACTAATATAGGCATGAGCCACAGATGCCTGACAGGAGGGTGGAGTTTTTAAAGGAAGAAATAAAAAAGTTTGCTTTCAAATTTTTGAACAATTATCTTTCTCCACAATGGTTAATAACCAAGTGTCGAATGTTGGATACTTGCTAGGCATCATCACTGAGGTATTTTTCCTTTTTAGTGGTGTTGGGATTTGGATACTGGGCCTTGGGCTTACAATGTATTGGGAAGCATATGTGAACAGGAACACTGTGCCTGTACAAAAACTCACAATCTAATGAAGAGACAGACAGGGGCATATAACCAGCAAGGTGTTTTTTCTAGTGATAACATAGCAATGAAGAAGAGATAGGTTATACTCTAGTAAAAACAACCTCTCTTCATCATGTTGAGCAAGAAAAACTAAGCTCAAAGTCCAAATATTATATGTTCACATGTGCTCACTCATTTATGGAACCTACACCTAAAATGGCATAATGACAATAGCATCAGCAGTAATATTAATGAAATAATAATGGTAAATAATGGAAAATGGAGACTTTCCTGGAGAGGAGTCAGTGGGAGTGCAGAGTGGGAAGGAGGTGATACTAAGGGTTAAAGAGGATTGAAGTAAATTATATATGAAGACAATATAATGTGGATCTTGTGTTGGCTTGTTTTGTTTTTGTGCTGGTACTGGGGCTTGAATTCATAGCCTCGAGATTCTCATTCAGGTTTTGTGCTCATGGCTGGGACTCAAGCGTTTAGAGCACTTGAGCCACACATCCATTTCTGGATTTTTGCTTGATAACTGGACATAAGATTCCCACAAACTTTTCTGCCTGGGCTGACTTCAAACAACAATCCTCAGATCTCAGCCTTCTGAGTGCCTAGGATTACAGGCATGAGCACTCACTTGGCTGAAGACAATATGATGAAACCTTCCAAACACTATTTGAAAGAAGAGAAGCAGGGGACAGTGGACCTGGAATCATAGAGGAGAGTGTAAACCAGTTCAAAACACACTGTCTGCATGTGTGGTGTTATCATCATGAAACCCCTTGTGTTATTAGTTCAGGCCAATTCAAAATACAAAAACAAATAACAACATACAATTTTAGTACCTTATTCCAAAGGTTAATTTTCCCCCCACTTTATATCCACTGTGAATTGGCAATAGGGCTGATTTACTGTACACACTTAAGAAGTAAGGCTGATGAAGACTTCACCTCAACACAAGCTTCCATGATTGCTAAGACTGGAAGAAGGGTTGTGGATAAATTACACATTGGTTCATAAAGTTTGTCACATATTGAAGACAAATCAAGTTACAAACCATACTAACTTAAATCCTACCAGGTTTCCAGAGGGAAACAAACTCTCGACACTAGCAATGACTTTAAGGGAGATGGAATGGAAAGCTAAGAGACTGTGCTTTGGGAAGTAACTTAGGACATTTTCTTGTCACTGGACTGCCACGCAGATTTCCATGCCCTACATAGTTTTATCTGTGGTAATAAGTGTTGCCTAATACTAAAATTATCTTTATTTGTTTCTCTCACTCATCTGGGAGACTTCCCAGAAGTATATCAATAGAAAACAATCATTTAACAGAGATCAACTTATCATTTTCTATTTTTTTTTCTATTTTTAGTTAAGATATTTACATTGCTCTCTATTTTCTTAAATCTATAGTAATGTTTGAACTTGGAGTTTGAACTTGCTAGGCAGGTAGTCTACCACTTCATCCCTTTTTGTTTTAGCTAGTTTTGGTAAAATGTCTTGTTTTTATCTATACTGGCTTGGATTATGATCCTGCTCCTTATTTTTCCTGTATAGCTGTGTTAAATATGCACCACTATATCCAGTGATTGGTTAAAATTAATCTTACTGATCTTCTTTTTCTTTTTTGCTAGTCCTGAGACTTGAACTCTAAGCTTGAGCAGTGACCCTGAGCTTCTTTTGCTCCAGGGAAGCACTGTACCACTTGAGCCACAGCACCACTTCCAGCTTTTTCTGAGTAGTCTTATTGGAGATAAGAGTCTCACAGACTTTTCTGCCTGTATGGGCTTCAAATTGTGACCCTCAGATCTCAGCCTCCTGAGTAGCTAACATTACAGGCATGAGCCATTGGCACCTAACGTCTTATTAACATTTATCCCAGGCTAGCTTCAAATTATTAACTTCTGGATCTCCATTTCTCCAGTAGCTGGCATTTCAGGCCTAAGCCATAACAGGAAGTTTAGACATTTCTCATTTTATGGCCCTGTACAACATGAGATTCTGTTACACTAACTTGATTTGACATGGTTTCAAATCCCATTTGTGTCCAATGAATTAACCTCTTTCATACTTCATTTCATCATAAAATACATTTTGATCTGTGTCATCCCTTCAACTTTGAAATGGGTAAATCAATACCTATTCCACAGGGTCATTATGATTATTTCAGTTGGATTCAAGCATATTAACATACCTAGATAAAGAGAGATTTGGTGAAGTTATTCCCAATATACCCTCATATTGGAAATTGTTTAGAAATTAAATAGGAATGGAAGACCCTGAATAGCAAAAACAATCCTTAGCAGGAAGAACAGTGCTGGAGGAATATCAATAACAAACTTAAAACATTTTTATAAAGCTGTAGTTATAAATACAGCTTGGTACTGGCACATGAACAGGTCTGAGGACCAATGGAATAGAACTTTAAAGACCCAGACATGATCCCACATATCAATGGTCATCTAATCTTTGATAATAGAGCCAAAATTATCAGATGGAAGTAAGACAACCTTTTCAACAAATAGTGATGGGAGAATTGGCTATACACATGTAGAAAACTAAAGTTCGATCCTTATGTATCACCCTGTACCAGAATTAACTCCAAATGGATCAAAGGCCTCAAGATAAAAGCAGATACCCTGAAAACATTACAGAAAGGAATAGGCGAAACACTAGGGCCACTTGGCACAGGTCAAAACTTCCTAAATAAAGATACAGAAACACAACAAATCACACAAAGACTGGATAAACAGAATCATCTTAAACTACAGAGCTTCTGCATGCCAAAGGACATAGATAGCAAGGTAAATACAAAGCCCACAGATTGGGGGAAAATCTTCACTAGCCATACAACAGACATAGGCCTTATATCAAAAATATACCTAGAGCTCAAAAAAAATTAACCCCTCCACATAAAATCCTCAAAGAAGTTTCTACCACATTAATAAGTGGGCTAAAGAATTAAGAGGAGACTTCTCTGGAGAGGAACTAGAATAGCCAATTGACACATGAAGAAATGTTCAACATCTTTGGCCATAAAAGAAATGCAAATCAAAACTGCATTGAGATTCCACCTCACCCCAGTTACAAAGGCCATTTTCTTTGTTTTTTTTTTTTTGCTATCTTTTATTTTTATTAATTGAACATAAATTTTTTTACAAGGTGTTGTGCAAAGAGGGTGCAGTTACATAGTAGGGCAGTGTGTACATTTCTTGTGATATCTTACAACCTGTTTTTCCATCCCTTGTCTAGGTCAGGTAGACACATATGCAATATACAATGTATCAAGAACATATACAGTATTCACAGACTTGGTCTGTACTGTCTCTCCGTCTCCCTTTGTTAACAGTCATATATCAGGGAGATCATGCCCCTTTGTTTTCTGTGTTCTAGGCTTGTCTCACTCAACATTATTTGTTCAAGTTCTGACCATTTCCCTGCGAATAACAATATTTCACCATTCCTAATCGCTATGTAGTATTCCATTGTGTATAAGTACCATATTTTTTGGATCCATTCGTCTGTGGAGGGGCATCTGGGTTGTTTCCATATTTTGGCTATTGTGAATTGTGCCGCGATAAACATGGAAGTACAAATGTCTTTTTGATATCTTGGGTTTTGCTGCTTAGGATAGATGCCTAGGAGTGGTATGGCTGGGTCATAGGGTAGGTCTATATTGAGCTTTTTGAGAAACTTCCATACTGTTCTCCAAAGTCGTTGTACTAATTTGCACTCCCACCAACAATGGAGAAGGGTTCCTCTTTCCCCAGAGCCCCTCCAGCATTTGTTGTTTCCTGAGTTCAGAGTATAGGCCATTCTAACTGGGGTGAGGTGGTATCTCAGGGTTGTTTTTATTTGCATTTCCTTTGCTAGCAGGGATGTTGAGCATTTCCTCATGTGTTTCTTTGCCATTTTTATATCTTCTCTTGTGAAGTCTCTCTTTAGCTCTTTTGCCCATTTCCTAATAGGTTTATTGGGCTTGGAGGGGCTTAGTCTTTTGAGTTCTCTGTAGATGACCGATATCAGGCCTTACACAGGCCATTTTCAAGAAAAAGAAGTTTGTGTGCATGCTTTGGCATTCCTACCAACAGTTTAGTAGCATTCCCCTTTGGTGCCAGCATATCTTGTAATTAGATTTCTTAATAATGGCCATTTCTTCATGTATCTCTTAGCTAATTGTATTTCCTCTTCACAGAAGTCTCTCTTTAAGTCTTTAGTCCCCTCGTTAATGGGGTGGTTGTTTTTTGGAGGTTTGTTTGGGGGGTATTTAATTTCTTGAGCTGCACATATCTTTTAGATATAAGGCTTTTGTCTGTTGTATGGCTAGTAAAGACCTTCTCCCCGTCTCTGGGCTTTCTATGTATCTTGGTAGCTATGTCATTTGCTGTACCGAAGCTCTGAAGTTTAATGCAATCTCTTTTGTCCAGTCTTTCTTTTTTATAATTTTTTTCTTATTTATTGTCAAAGTGATGTACAGAGAGGTTACAGTTTCATACGTTAGGCCTTGGGTACATTTCTTGTACTGTTTATTAACTCCTCCCTCATCCCCCCTCCCCTCTCCCTTCTCCTCCCCCCCCCCGCCCATTGAGTTGTTCAGTTGGTTTACACCACATGGTTTTGCAAGTATTGATTTTGAAGTTGTGTGTCTTTTTATCCTTCGTCTCTCAATTTTGATATGCCCTTTCACGTCCAGTCTTTCTTTTATTTGCTGTCTTTCTGGGTCTTTATGGAGAAAGTTTTGACCTGTGCCAGGGAGCCCTAGTATTTTACCTTTTCCATCCTGTAATACTTTCAGGGTATCTGCTTTTATCTTGAGGTCTTTGATCCATTTGGAGTTGATTCTGGTGCAAGGTGATATGTGAGGATCTAACTTTAGTTTCATGCACACGTTGAAGCAATTCTGCCAGCCCCATTTGTTGAAGAATCTATCCTTCTTTCATCTTATTTTTTTTCCTCCCTTGAAAAATATTAGGTGGCCCGATGTCTGTGGGTTCTATTTTGGACTTCAGTTCTATTCCTCTGGTTCTCTGGCCTATTCTGTGTCAATACCAAGCTGTTTTTTTTTAATTTTTTTTTATTACTCTGGCTTTGCAATAGAGTTTAAAGTTTGGTATTGATATTCTTCCAGCACTGTTTTTCCTGCTAAAGATTGTTTTTGCTATTTTGGATCTTTTATAACAACAGATGCTGGCAGTAATGCAGCCAAAAGGGAGTGCTGCTACACTGTTGGTGAGAATGCAGAGTTGTACAGCCACTCTGGAAAGCAGTATGGAGGTTCCTCAAAAGACTAAGCATAGAGCTCCCCTATGACCCAGAAATCCCACTTCTGAGCATTTAGCCAAATGTCCAAAAACAAGGCCATATTAAAGTTACCAGAACAAACATGTTCATTGCAGTATTATCTACCATAGTGAAGATATGGAACCAACCCAGATGTCCCTCAGTAGATGAATGGATCAACAAGATGTGATATATATATATATATATATATATGTGATATATATGGTATATATATATATATATATATATACATATATATATATACACACACACACACACACACAATGAAGTTCTATGCCTCCATCAGAAAGAATGACATTGCCCCATTTGTAAAGAAATGGAAAGACCTGGAAAAATTAAATTAAGTGAAGTAAGTCAGACCCATGAAAAGTATGTTTCATGGTTTCCCTCATTTGGAAGAACTAGAATATGTCTATGATATACGTAACAGGGGATCTCAACAAACCAAGTGCTTAATACAGAGAAGCATATATATTGAAGTGTACCAACATGAACTCTAAGACATGGAAACAAGAGGTTCTTATGTACTGTATGTAGTCTTTTAAATTTTTTCAGTTTTTTTCTTTCATCTTTTTTACTTTTCTTTACCTTGTGTAGTGTATATAAGATTATTTGACCAGGGAAAGGTAAATGGAATCACAGAAATAGCAAGCCAAAGGCTGAACAAATACAACAATGATACTCATTTAACAATAGGTTGGATATCAATCTTACAACTTGGGGGCAAGACAGTAGGGAGGGGTTAGAAAGATAAAATGAAGGATGTTGAAAAATAAACGTTATCGTTACCTTACTCATGTAACTGTAACTCCATTGCTCATCACCTTTTCAATAAAAAAAAATTAAAAGAAGAAAACAACTAACAGATACTGGCATCTGGGGATTTGGCCAAAAGGGAATGCTACTACACTGTTAGTGGGAATGTAAACTGGTTCAACCACTCTTTTTTTTGATAAGTGTTCAAATTTTTATTGAATGACACTAAACCTATCAGAAATGTCTGAAAGCCTTCCTTTATCCCTCCCTCCCTCCATTCCTTTTTTTCCTTCCTTTCTTCCTTCCTTCCTTTCTTCCTTCTTTCCTTCCTTCCTTCTTCCCTCCCTCCCTCCCTTCCTTTCTTACTTTCTTCGTTTTCTTTTTGTGCCCATCCTGGTGTTTGAACTCAGGACCTTGGCACTGCCCCTGAGTTTCTTTTTTTTTTTTTGTAATTTATTTATTAATTAAAGAAAAGTTTTTTTTTAACAAGGTGTTGTGCAAAAAGGGTACAGTTACATAGTAGGGCAGTGTGTACATTACTTGTGATATCTTACATCCTGTTTTTCTTTCCCTTCCCTAGGTCGGTAGACATATATACAATATACAATGTACCAAGAACCTATACAATAGCGACGTGGCCTACGCCGAAGAAAATTCGCCTTGGGCTTTAAATGTAATGTCGACAATAGACAATACGTGGACAATAGTCTTATACCAACATACATACATAGCTTTTGAGCTATTGTGATCCACTGACAGGTCAATTTTTGACCTTATATGATGAGTAGTTGTTTGGTTTTAGTTACATAGTGTAGGGTCGCTGACCAAAACCTGTGGGAAATTTGACAAGAAGTTTTTGGTTTCACAGACCTGGTCTCTACTATCTCCCCCTCCCCCCACCTTAACAGTCATATATCAGGGCGATCATGCTCCTTTGATTTCTGTGTTCTAGGCTCACTCAACATTATTTGTTCGAGTTCTGACCATTTCCCTGCGAATGTAAATATTTCACCATTTCGAATCGCTATGTAGTATTCCATTGTGTATAGGTACCATATTTTTTTGATCCATTCATATGGGTTGTTTCCATATTTTGGCTATTGTCAATTGTGCAGCGATAAACATGGAAGTGCAGATGTCTTTTTGATATCTTGGGACCTGTTGTTCAGGATAGATGCCTAGGAGTGGTATGGCTGGGTCATAGGGTAGGTCTATGTTGAGCTTTTTGAGAAACCTCCATACTGTTCTCCAAAGTCGTTGTACTAATTTGCACTCCCACCAACAATGAAGGAGGGTTCCTCTTTCCCCACACCCCCTCCAGCATTTGTTGTTGCCTGAGTTCAGAGTATAAGCCATTCTAACTGGAGTGAGGTGGTATTCAGGGTTGTTTTTATTTGCATTTCTTTTACTGCCAGGGATGTTGAACATTTCCTCATGTTACTTTGCCATTTTTATCTCTTCTCTTGTGAAGTCTCTCTTTAGCTCCTTTGCCCATTTCCTAATTTGTTTATTGGTCTTGGAGGGGCTTAGTGTTTTGAGTTCTCTGTAGATGACAGATATTAGGCCTTTGTCTGTTGCTGAGCTGATAAAGATCCTTTCCCATATGGTTGGCTGTCTTTCTGTTTTGGTGGCTATGTCCTTAGCTGTGCAGAAACTTTTTAATTTGTAGTAGTCCCATTTGTCGAGTCTCTCCCCTATTTGTTGTGCCCCTGGAACTATATTCAGGAAGTTCCTTCCTGTGCCTATAAGTTCTAGCGTCTTTCCTACTCTGTCCTTCAGTAGTTTCAAGGATTCAGGTCTGATATTGAGGTCCTTGATCCATTTTGATTTGATCTTGGTGCATGGTGATAGGCTTGGGTCTATTTTGAGTTTTCTGTATATGGCTGCCCAGTTCTCCCAGCACCAGTAGTTGAAGAGGCTTTGCTTATTCCATTGTATGTCTTTAGCTCCTTTGTTGAATATCTGCTGACTGTAAGAGTGCGGTTTTATTTCTGGGTCTTCAATTCTATTCCACTGATATTCAGGTCTGTTTTTATACCAATACCAGGCTGTTTTTGTTATGATGGCTCTATAGTAGAGCTTGAAGTCTGGTCCTGCACTGCTTTTTTTGCCTACAATTGCTTTGGCTATTCTAGGTCTTTTGCTGTTTCATATGAATTTATGGGTTGCTTTCTCTATTTCAGTGAAGAATGTAGCTGGGATTTTGATGGGGATTGCATTGAATTTGCATAACAATTTGGGTAATATGGCCATTTTCACTATATTGATTCTGCCTACCCATGAGCATGGGAGGTCTTTCCATGTCCTTGTGTCTTCTTTGATTTCCTTTACTAGATTTTTATAGTTTTCATTAAATAGGTCCGTCATATCTTTGGTTAGGTTGATCCCTAGGTACTTTATTCTTTTTTTGGCTACTGTAAAAGGAATTATTTCCATAATTTCCTTTTCTGCTTATATATTGCTGGTGTACAGAAAAGCTGTTGACTTTTGTGGATTGATTTTGTAGCCTGCTACTTTGCCAAAATTGTTTATTAGGTGTAGGAGTTTGGGGACTGAGTTTTTTGCGTCCTTAAGATATAAGATCATGTCATCTGAGAATAGGGGTAGTTTGATTTCTTCCTTGCTGATGTGGATCCCTTTGATGTCCTCCTCTTGCCTTATTGCTATGGCTAGGGATTCCAGCACTATGTTGAAAAGAAGTGGGGAGAGTGGTCATCCTTGTCTTGTTCCTGAGTTTAGGGGGAATGATTTAAGTTTCTCTCCATTTAATTTGTTTTGAGGAATGTTCCATCTATTCCTGTTCTCTCCAGAGCTTTTAATAAGTATGGATGTTGTATTTTTTCAAAGGCTTTTTGGGCATCAACTGAGATAACACTGTGAATTTTTTATTTTAGTTCTTTTGATGTGGTGAATTACATTGATTGCTCTACGGATGTTGAACCATCCTTGTGACTGTGGGATGAAGACTACTTGGTCATGATGTGTAATTTTCTTGATCAGTTTCTGGATCCTGTTAGCTAATATTTTATTGAGGAGCTTTGCGTCTGTGTTCATTAGTGATATTGGTCTGTAGTTCTCTTTTTTTGTTGGGTCTTTGCCTGGTTTGGGGAAGAGTATACTATTAGCTTCATAGAATGAGTTTGGGATTTCTCCCTGTTTCTGTTTCATGGAAGAGTTTGAGGAGTATTGGTATTAGCTCCTCAGTAAAGGTTTTATAGAATTTGTTGGGGAATCCATCTGGGCCTGGGCTTTTCTTTGTTGGGAGGCTCTTGATTACCCCCTGTATTTCGCTGTAAGTTATTGGTTTATTTAGTTGATTTATTTCTTCTTGGTTTAGTTTGGGGAGTTTATACTTATTTAAGAATTGATGCATTTCTGTAAAATTATTGTTTTTTAGTGAGTAGAGGTTCTGGTAATAGTTCCTTTTGATTGTTTGAATATCGTGTGTATTTGTTGTAATTTTTCCGGTGGAGTTCCTGATTTTACATATATGAGTTTCTTCTCTTCTTTTTTTTTTGTAAGTCTTGTGAGGGGTCTGTCGATTTTATTTATTTTCTCAAAGAACCCGCTCTTAGTTTTATTTATTTGTTGAATGGTCTTTCTATGTTCAGTCAGATTTATCTCTTCTTTAATCTTTGTGATCTCTCTCCTCCTAATCGTTTTGGATTCTGTCATTTCTTGTTTCTCCAGTTGTTTTAGTTTCATCGTGAGGTTATTTACCCGCTCTGCTTCCATTCTTTTAATGTGAGTGCTGAGGGCAATGATCTTGCCCCTCAGTACTGCTTTAGCTGTATCCCATAGGTTCCTTTGTGATGTATTTTCATTGTCATTGTAGCTCCTCTTTATCAGAGAGTTTATACCATTTATATTCAAAGAGACCAAGGATAAGAGTGTTTTTACCCCTTCCATTTTCCTTTTAGTCTGTTTTTCCTCTGTTTTTTTTTTCCTTGTCTTTAGTGAGCTGTTCTTTCTTTTGGGTTCTGGCTATTGTAGTTTCTTTCTGTTTCTGTCTGTGTGTCCTGTACGATTTCTATTGGGTGGGGTTCCCCTCTTAGAATTTGCTGTAGGACTGTTTTTTTTTATTCACATACTCCTTTAGATCCTCTTTGCTATGGAAAGATCTGGTTTTTCCTTCGAATATGAACTCTAGCTTCACTGGATATTTTATTCTGCGCTGGCAGTTGTTGGCCTGTAGGGCTAGGATGGTTCTCTTCCATTCTCTTTGCACATGGTAGGTTTGTGTGGAGAGGTCTGCTGTTATTCGGATCCTTTTCCCATTGTAATAAATTTCTTTCTTTGCTTTGGCTGCATTCAAAATTTGCTCTTTATTCTTGAGATTTGTCGTCTTGATTATTAGGTGCCTGGGTGAGGATTTTCTAGGGTCTGTTCTGCCAGGCGTCCTATAGGCTTCAGTTACCTGGGTGAGGTCCCTTGTGAGATTGGGGAAGTTTTCTGCAATCACTTTATTGAAAATATGTTGAAGCCCTCTGCTCTCACATTCGGCTCCTTCTTCTATTCCTATTACACGCAGATTATATCTCTTGTCTTTGTCCACTAGGTCCTGTATTAGTCTGCCCTGGAGCTTTACCGTTTCTTGGAGTGTGGCAATTTTCTGGTTCTTGTCGGCTGCATCATCGTCCAAGAGAGAGATTCTGGCTTCAATATGGTCAATTCTTTGAGCTGTGGATTCAATTGTGGAGTTTATGGATGTCAGGGAGCTATTTATGGTTGCCCAATCAGCTCTGATCATGGAAATTTCTTCCTTTAAAGAGCTGTATTTTAAATCTATTTTTTCATGCATTTCACTTCTCAGGATGTTAAGGTCTTCTTTAACGGAGGTTTGCACTGTATCCATTTTTGCTTCCATTTCTTTCTTGGTTTCTTGAAGGTCCTTCAAGACTTCCATTCTAAACTTCCGGAATTGTTTTGTGATTTCATTCCTGAGGCTTTCCATCATTTTTGCTATCGTTGTCTCGGTTGCTTTTTTTATTCTCCATCTCCTCTTCAGTCGTACTGCTTTTTGGAGCTGCCGAGTTGGCTTGCCCTTTCATGTAGTTTTCAATATTTCTTTGTGATTTTCGCATCTGGGGATCTGTAGGTGGTTTCCTTGGGTTGGCTTTATGCTGGTTCCCGCTGGTCCATCAGTGGAGACTTGGCTCTGGGTTTGAGTTTGGCTGTTGAACCTTACTGCCCAATGGGTGAGCGTGACCATCTCGGTTGTTGCTGGGGTAGTCACCCTCACTGCACTTGGGGGTGGGTAGGTTCTGTGTCTTTCTCTGCGGGATAGTGTCCTGCCGCTTGTGCTGACCCTAGCATGCCCCTGGTGGGGGTTTGCGGGTCGCTGATTCAGCGTGGCATGGAGGCTTTTCTCTTGTTTGGTTCTTTTTTTCAACTCGCTACCTTGGTCAGTGGAGCTCACCTCTCAGATTAAGCTTCGCTGCTGAGAGGTGGTTCACCCACCTCTGTGGGTTGCTCCGGGGCTGGTGTTGTTGAGGGGCGGCCCACCCACCTGTGGAAGATGCACCTAGCAGAGTGGGTGCTGCTGCAGGGGGGCCCTGCCCACCTGTGTAAAGTGCGCACACCAGAGTGGGCGCTGCCGCTTGGGGCCCTGTCCACCTGTGCAAAGCTCCTACGGAGGTTTGGGCAGGAGGTCCTCTTGCTGGAGGGCTAGCACGCTGGCCCACGCTGGCCCTCGGGGGGCGCATGCGTGTGCACTCTAGTGCTTCCTCTGGGGGTGTGCTGCCCTGAGCTTTTGGAGAGTGCTTGTGCCCTCTTGTGAGCTTGCTGTGGGGGGCAGTATGCGTGAGCCCCAGCTGGGCCAAGAATATGTGCCTCAGCTGTGAGGGGGGGGGGAAGTGTGTTTGTGCCCAGTGAGCCTGTGACTGCTGTTCAAAAAGTCTGCATAGACCAGCTGCCTCAGGTGGGGCTTCCAATGCCCACCGGGCCCTGGGCCCCTGTTGGGGAGGGGGCAGGGCTGGTGTGGCCCGGCTCCGACTCCTCTGCTGCCTTGGCGCTGCTCCACCCCTGCTAGCTCCTGTGTCCTCCCAGAGTTTGTAGGGACCTTTTGCCGCCTGATTTGTGGCTGGTTCCTTTGTTCCCTAGGGGTAGGGAGGGGGAGGGAGGGAGCTGTAGCTTCTTTGTAGGTTTTGGGTCTTTGCTAGAGCCGGTCTCCCATGGTGGGGGTAATGGGGAACTTTTTGGTCCTGGATTATGTGAGCGTCCCACGCCGCCATGGGCTTTTCAGGGCTGTGGTGCTGGGGTGCGGCGATCGGTCGTTTGGTGGTGGTGGCCCTGGCTCTCCTAGTCTGCACCGCCCGGTTCCCCTGCTGCTTATGTCTGATCCCGGCCGTTCAGTCCTGCAGCTCTGGTGTCTCTGTTGGTCAGCACTCAGTTCTGGGGTGCGTGGAGTTCCTGCCGTCTGGACTCTGCGCCCCTGGCTTGACTTTTCAGCAGTTGGTTTGCTGGATCCAGGTCCCCTTTCCCAGCCTGACCCTGTTTAGGCTAGGGTCGGGGGGTGGGGGAGGGGTACCCCAGAGATTTTCCGGCTCTGTGTAGGTTATAGGCTCTTCTTTTTTTGTTCTTTTTTGTTTCCTGAGTTCCTCTGTTGCTTCTGGTTGCTGGGTTTGCTGGATTCGTGATGGGGTGTTGGGTGCTGGAGTTCTCAGCTCACTATTCAGTTGGAGCAAGTTGGGGTGCCTCTCTACTGTGGTGATGCCATCTTCTGAGTGGTTCAACCACTCGGAGGTTCCTCAAAAGACTAAAAATAGAACTCTCCTATGACCCAGCAACCCCACTTCTAGTCATTTACCCAAATGATCACAAACAAGGCCACACTAAAGCTACCAGCACAATCATGTTCATTGCAGTACTATTTACCATATCTAAAATATGGAATCAACCCAGATGCTCCTCAGTAGATAAATGGATCTAGAAAATGTGGAATATATACACAATGGAATTTTGTGCTTCCATCAGAAAGAATGACATAACTTCATTTGTAAGGCAATGGAAAAATTTGGAAAAAATCATATTAAATGAAGTCAGCTAAACCCAAAGAAACATAGACTCCATAATTTCCCTCATTTTAAAAAATTAGTATATGTCTAGGTTAGTCCTAGCAGAGGATCACAATAGCTCAATAGCTATGTACATATGACCATATAAAATGATGCTAGTCAAAATGAACTCCAAGATACAGAAACAAGAGGGTTTTTTTTGGTTGTTGATGATGATGTTTTTAAAGTATGAAGTTCTTTCATTTTTTTCTTTTCCTTTGCTTTATCACCTGTAGTTACTGTTTTTTATTCCATTACCCTATGTCTTGTATATACCTTTATCTGATTTGGGGAAGTGAAGGGGAATAACCGATTACTGAATCAAGTACAAAGGGTGAACCAATGCAACAGTGAAACTTGCAAGAATGCTAGGTTGGAAATGAACTTTACAGCTCTGGGGGGTAGGAGTCAGGGTGGAGAGATAGTAGGATAAAAAAGAGGGGGATATCAATGTTTGACAAGAAATGTACTCATTACTTTACTTATGTAACTGACCCCTCTACATATCACTTTTACAACAAAATTAAATTAAATTAAAAAATAAAAATTTCTCCCAAAATAAAAAAGAAATTAAATAGATAAAGTAAGTATTAGGAGATGGTGATTTGATTGGAAGAAGTAGGATGCAGCAGATAAAGATGGAAACCCAGTGCAATTTAACCAAACAATGACAAAAATATCTATGGGCCTGTTTCTTCATCTGTGAAATGGTGACATCAACAGTATCTAAGTCATAGTGTTATTCACCATTTTTTTCCATTCACAAAATCTGTATTGTGTACTTCTTACTTACCAGTCACTGTTCTTAGCTCTGTGAAGATAACAGCAAATAAGGCAGACATAGTCCCTTTACAGAACATCTATCATCATTTTCAATCTATAAATCTGTTTAAGTGACTTGGTATATAACTTGTCTCATGGGTTTCCTTGAGAAATAGAAGTGTAGGGCTGGGAATATGGCCTAGTGGCAAGAGTGCTTGCCTCATATATAGAAAGCCCTGGGTTCAATTCCTCAGCACCACATTTAGAGAAAATGGCCAGAAGTGGAGTTGTGTCTCAAGTGGCAGAGTGCTAGTTTTGAGCAAAAAAGAAAAAAAGAAAAAAAGGAGAAGAATCCAGGA
>NC_063188.1:65558821-65642754 GCF_023159225.1 Perognathus longimembris pacificus | reverse complement strand
ACACTGCTCAGACCCCGAGTTCAAGGCCCAGGACTGGCAAAAAAAAAAGAAAAAAAAATGAAAGTGTAATTTTAGGTTGCAACTCCACTGTTTTGACTGTCCCTGGAATGTTGAATGCCCACAAGTCCAGGTACATGAGTTTCACCTTTTATTTTAATGTGGACAGCAGAGTTAATGGGGGTTTGTACATATTTTCTTCTTTTTTGTTTGCAGACACTGGGATGTGAACTCAAGGTCTTGTGTTCTCACTTGGATGTTTTGCTCAAGGCTAGTGCTCTACCACTTGATCCACAGCTCAAAGTCCATGGATTTTTCTCTCCAGCTTGGCTTCAAACCAGGATCCTGAGGAGCTAGGATTACAGGCATGGGGCATCATTGCCTGGCTTGTGTGTTTGCCCTTAGTTAACTGAAAGTTCATTGATTTCTAAAACTACTGAGGATGTGCAGTTTTCTCCTGTAGTTATTTCTCTATAGAACAAAGAATTTGGGGAGTACTTGGACCACATGTGGAGTATGAAATAGTTGAGTCAATGTCACTTTGTTCTCCAGCTATTTCAAGTGACAATTTTCTATGCTTTGATGTGAAGCTCATGGGATACAGATTATAGAACGGAGTGCAGTGTAGAGACTGAGCTCCTTTTTCAAACCAATGTCTTAGGTGTAGCCTCCAGAGGGATAAACAGGAAGTTTGATTACTGATAAGCCATATATCTGAGAGAACGGTATATAAGGCTAAGCATCCATGAAAGAGAGAGCTCAAGACAGAGGATCTGAAAATAGAAAAGAAAAATAATGGATCCTTCTACATTCATCAACATGAGATGGATTGGAGAGAGGTGTTAGAAAGCTATAAACTAATTAAGATAGGAAAAGTTGAAGAACTCAGAGTTCTCATTTTGAAATTACAAGCTGAAAACATAATTTTCTCCCTTTAAGCTGAAAGGTTAAAACTAATTTAGTATGGCTTCTTTTTTGTGGCTATTCTCAGCTTGATTATGAAAATGTCAAGGCCAAGAGCTTCTTTCTGAATAAGGAAAGGGGTCCCAGGTGGGAGGATACAATAAAAGAAACAAATGTGCCCTGACTCATGATGTCTACTAGGCTCAGAGGAACTATGAATAAAGATGCTTTAGGCAGGCACAATGGTATTCAACAACAACAAAAGGCCATGGGCTTATTGACTCCGAGATGGTGGGATATAAATTAAACAATGCCAATAGAGTTCTAATATGATGTATTTCATGCTTTAAAGATGGATTTAATTAGTGATTTTAAATATAGTGTAGATAATTTATTATTCATAGGTTTAGTCATTTTTTGTGATGTGCTTTTGTTAGCCAAGCTGACTCACCTGCTACCCAGTATTCTCCATAATGGCAATTCTGTTCTTGTCTTTTAGATAGGCTGGAAATATAGGCTTGGGGTGAGGAAAGGCACAGATTCTTCGACCTCTCACTCATGGAAATTAATTGAATATGAATCAAATTTACAGAGAAACATGGGCCAATGGGAATTTCCTAGCACTATGAAGAGTTATTTTGAATAACTGGCTTACTTTTATCATATAGATGATAAAATGTGTATATTTTACTTTCTCTTTGTGCTGACCTGATAGGAAGCTGAGGAATAAGTTTGTGGTCTGTCTTTTGTCTTGCATGTAAGTTTATCTGATTTGGGGAGGGTAAAGGAATATATAGAAATAGTGGGACAAAATGTGAGCTAATTCAGGATTGATACTCAGTACACACTATGTTGAAAATAAACTACACGATGTGTGGGAAAGAGGGCTGGGAGTGAAAAAACTGGGAGAAAATGAGGGAAGATGTGATACGGTTCAAAAAGAAATATATTCATTATCTGACCTATTTAACTGTAGCCCCTCTATGCATCAACTGTACAATAAAAATAAAATATAAATACCAAAAGAAATAAACAAATTTATGGTTAGACTGTAGCAAATTAATTTTGTCAGTACTAGAGCTTGAACTCACGACTTCACACCTTCCCCTGGCGTTTTAGATCAAGGCTGGTGCTCTACCACTTTTTACAATGCCTCCACTTCTGATATTTGGTGGTTAATTGCAGATAAGATTCTCACTGATCTATCTGATTGGGCTGGCTTTGAATTATAATCATATAGATATCAGCCTCCTGAGAAGCTAGGAGTGTAGACATGAGCCACAGGCACCTGGAAAGGGCAACATTTTTATGGCTATTTTTGGGGATTGAACTCTCAGCCTTGTACTTGCAAGACAGGTAATCTATTACTTGAGCCACAGCTCTAGCACCTGGAGCTTTCTAATATAGATAACCATCTTATCTGTAAAAAAGACAGTTTTGTTTATTCCTTCCAAGTCTATATTTTCTCTCTCTTATCTTATTCCACTATCTAAACTAGGAAATTTATTAACTTTCCCACTAGCCTAAATGTCTTACTTTCCTTTTCTCCCTTTTCTTTATTTTTCTCCATGTTTAATGTTACAGTGCATATGTTTGTAGGAAGTAATAAAAATTCCATGTGGAATGTGGCAGGTTTAATCTAAATCAGTTTTGGAAAGAAAACACATATTGCTATTTTATTAATATATTTAACGTTAAAAGCACCATAAAACTGTATCATAAATGCCAGAAAACTCCCTTCAAAAAGGTTTTCTATTGGATGATAGTAAAATAAAGTAGGCAGAGATGGAGAGATTGCAGGAAATAGAGAGGGAATTGGCCAGGAAGGAAAGATGAGGGGACAAATAGATCAGAGATTAGACATGTAGCCCATCTTTGTCTCTGTCTCTCTGTGTCTCTATCTCTGTCTCTCTGTCTCTGTCTCTCTCTGTCTCTCTGTCTGTCTGTCTGTCTGTCTGTCTGTCTGTCTCTCTCTCTCTCTCTCCCTTTCTCTCTTCAGGTACCAGTTTTCAGTATCATCCATGAAAAACTAGACTGAAAATTGTATGTTTTATCATTTGTTAACCCATCACAAGAAAAATTCTTCATATGGATGTTTATACTTGGGTCCTTAATTCATAACTTCATATACTTCTTTCTGAAAAGCTTAGGTTCCTTACAGATAGTAATAGAATCTCAAGACTGGGAAAGAGAAGAGGCTATGCTACTAAGACACAAATGAGATGCAAATATATTTTCAGGGAAAAAGATGTAAGGAACTACCAAAGGATTGAGGGATGAAAGATGCTCAGGGAAAGTAGGCAGTGATAAGGAGGAAAGAAGATCTCTCTCCTCTCTCTCTCTCTTTCTCTTCTTCTTCTCTCTCTCTCTCTCTCACACACACACACATACACAGGGAATGACTTCCAAATTGAGTATCTAATAGCATGTTTTGAAGCCTATTTCTATGATTTGATTGTTGAGTGAACTTGGGTAGGTGTTTTGTTCTTGAACCTGTTCATTCATCTTGGAATTGGGAATTCAGTTAAATAACTCCAGCTGATTCCCACTTTGGCTTTTTATGTTTACTATAATGTATGAAAATGGAAACTGGCTTGCAATTAGTATTGTTGGATTCTGTCCTGGCTCTACACTGACTTGCTAGTAACATTGCATAAATTCCTTACCTTCTGTGAGACTTGGTGTATCCATTTGTAATATTAAGAATAGAACATCATGACCTTTTTTTCCTTCTTTATTGTCAACGTGAAGTACAAAGTGAAGAGGAGTTACATTTTCACATGTAAGGCAGTGAGTACAATTCTTATCCAACTTGTTACATTCTCCCTCATTTTTATCTGTCCTCCCCTTCCCCCTTTCCTCTCCCCTCTTGTGTTGTACAGTTGGTTTATACCAAATGATTTTGTAAGTATTGCTGTTGCAATGGTTTGTCTTTTTATCCTTTGTCTCTTGATTTTGGTATTCCCTTTCCCTTCCCCAGTTCCAATACACGTATATACAGTATCCAGGTTACTAAGATCAGTTACAATGATAGCAGAGGTAAAACCATGGGAAGGGAATACAAGAGGAAAAAAGGGTACAGTTTCATACAGCATGTTGAAAATAACTACAAGAATGATATACCACTTGTCTCCATAACATGGAGTTTGTTTCGCTTAGCATCATCTTATGTGCTCATACAGGCATAGCTATTTGTGGGCTCTCTCTCTCGACTTCCCCTCGCTTGGGGGGGAAGGAGCTTGTCCGCCCCTTCCTGGGTGGCCCTTTATCGCTCTCACGTGGGAGCGATGGCCACAGGTAGCCTCGTCTCTCTCTCGAATTCCCCTCGCTTGGGGGGGGAAAGGGCTTGTCCGCCCCTTCCTGGTTGGTCCATTACCGCTCACCAGGGAGTGATGGCCACTGGTAGCCTCGGTGGCATGTGGTCGTAGGGTGCCCCAAAGCCGCCAAGAACCACACAGGCGCGTGGGTCCCTGGAGAAAACCTCTAAGGCTTCTGTTTATTCAAATGAGGAACCTCCCAGATATACTCCAAAGGCGGGCACAAGAGAGGGGCCCCTGATTGGTCCCAAGGAGCTGTCCCTCAAGTGATGTCAGACTTCCTTCTCTTCCGGTTAAAGACAGGAAGGGGAGGGACAGGCTGAGATCAGCTGTGGCCCCTTAAAGGTGCAGCTGACCCCAACAGCTATTGAGTTATTGAGATATGCTATGACTATGCTAGACATATACTAATTATTCCCTATGAAGGAAACCATAGAGTCCATGTTTCTTTGGGTCTGGATCACTTCACTTAGTATGATTTTTTTCCAATTCCTTCCATTTCCTTTCAAATGGGGGTAATGTCAGTCTTTATGATAGAAGCATAGAATTCCATTGTGTATATGCTGGTCTTTTAAAGAAACTTCTAATTTTAAGGTGCTACCAGTAAAAATTCTATTATGGAATAAGAATTTTAAACACATATCATCCACTTGTTCCATAGAAATTTGTTTAGCAACTGCAACACAGGAACGAATATAGGCTTTCTCTTTCCCTCCTTATTCCTAGGTCCCACCCATGTCAAATAACATTCAATTATGCTCTTAGAGCATCTCTACTATTCCTGAGAAAAAATGTGGTCTACTCCAGCATGATCCCTAACCCATACTTTATTTGACTCAGGAGCCCTAGGTCTAGACACTCTAGAATAACTATCAGACAGTTCAAATTCAAGACTTTACATAGTTTGCTTGGATGTTTTCACCTCCAAACATAATGAAAATTCATCTCAGTTCAGTAACTATGGAAACAATAGTGAGTGCCTTGAAAAAATGAAATTACCATATAATCCTACAGTAGCACTTCTGGATATGTAACAAAAATATTTCTAAGATCTTCAAGATATGTTTACACACTTATGTTCATTTCATTAATATTCATAAAAGCTAGGAACTGGAAACAAAGCTATTTAACTTTGTTTTTCCCATTAACAGATGAGTGAATAAAGAAAATTTAGCAATTTTAGAAAAGGAGATCTTGTCCCATGATGCAACATGGATGAAACTTAAGTACATTACTGTAAGTGAAATAAGTGAATTACAAAAAAGACAAATAATGCAACATCAGTCATTTAAGGAATCTAATATAGTTAAAATCACAGGAACAGAAAAGATAGAGGTGTTTAATGAAGATTTTGTGGAAAAGTAGGAGGGTATATGAGTGTCAAGTGGGTACATAGGGTCAATTTTATTTATTTTTTGCCTGTCCAGGGGCTTGGATTCAGGGCCTGGGTACTGCCCCTGGCTTCTTTTTGTTCAAGGCTAGCATTCTACAGCTTGAGCCACAGCATCATTCCTGGAATTTTCTGTTTAGGTGGTACTGAGGAATCAAACCCAGGCCTTCATGAATGCTAGGCAAGCACTCTTCCGCTAAGCCACATTCCCAGCCCATAGGATCAGTTTTGTAAGATGAAATATTCTAGAGATCTAAAGCACAACAATATAGATATAATTAGAATCATTAAGGTACCAAAGTTATATCTTTTTTTGCCAGTCCTGGGGCTTGAACTCAGGGCCTGAGTATTGTCCCTGGATTCCTTTTGCTCAAGGCTAGCACTCTACCACTTGAGCCACAGCACCACTTCCGGATTTTTTTGTTTATTAGGTGCTGAAGAATCGAACCTAGGGCTTCATGCATGCTAGGCAAGCACTCTACTGTTAAGCCATATTCCAAGCCCAGTTATATCTTTTATATTAAAGTGGAATGTACATATTCATTTTTGCAGCCAAGGAAAAATACTTGAGATAAGCAATTACAATGTTTCTGCAATTTCAGGCCATGGTTTGTTGATCTATCGCTTTTAGGGCCTGTGTAATAGATAAACAACTCAACCCATGGTCACTGAGAAGTGGGAAAAAATGACACACAATGGACATGGATTCGAATCTCTTTTTTAAAACCTGTCATCTTAGACATGGTAGAAAGCATCATAGTCCAGATGGGCCTAACCAGAACCAATTGGGGCCTAACTAGACCCAATCAAAAAAAAATTATAACAAAAAGTATAGCACCTGCCTAGGAGGTAGAAAGCTTTGAGTTGAATCCCAAAAACCTGTTCAGTCCCCAAAATATGAATTGAGAAATATTTTAGGGCTTAAATGTAATTTTCTCCCTAGCTGTTCAGTAATGCTTGTTATGTTAACCACTTCAAATTAAAGATGCCAACTTCTGCATTTATCTTCCTTTGGTCAATGTTCTGCAATACTCACCTGATAGGACATAACTACCCTAGTTTTCAGAATCAATCCTGGCTGAGGTACTTTATTGAGCCCTTGGGGATAAGGAAAATACCATTTACTTGGACGTAGCTATGAGCAGAAAATATAAGATTCATCCCATTCCTTATATTTGTGCCTTGGTATCAGACCTCTACTTGATTCTGATATGCTTCTGAAATTCCAACTTCTAAAACTATGATATATTCACCCAACACAATACTATCCATTAATTAAAAAAGTAGTTTCTACCAAGTACCAAAAATATCTGAAAGAAAATGCATGAGGCTAAATGAAAGAACTCAAAATGAAAAGTCTACTTACCATATGATTAGAACTATAAAATTCTGGAAATGAAATTTGAAAATACAGTGAAAGATTAGTATTACCCAAGAGGGACTCCAAGAAACTTAGGGATGAAAAGAAGGTAGTGAAACTATTCTGATGGTGGAATAATAGAAGATACATGATAACAAACATTCATCAAATTTATGAGACTGAACAAAAGAGAGAGTAAATCTTAATATAGACTGTGGACTCATTTAATAATAATGTGTCTATATTTGCTTACCAATACTAATCAATGTACCACATTAATGGAAGATGTTAACAATAGGGGAACTTTGTTGAGATGTTGGTGGAAAGACACATGTGAACTCTACTTTCCTGCCCTATTTTTATGTAAAAATAAATCAACTCCAAGAATAATATTTACTAATTATACACACAGAGATAGTTTCCCATTATTATTCCATATGATAAAGTCATCCGTATATCTTGAAAGGTCATAGAAGACTGTTCACAAATAGGCTTGTACTTACTTTACAGATTTTCTTCTTTCTCTATGGCTCCCTAGATGTACCACACTAAAATCACATTAGGATATCTGATATTCCAAAAATAAATGTAAGGTCACACTTCCATGTCTAGGGTTTTTTTGAGACAAGGTCTTGCTATATAGCTTAGGCTGCCTTGAATCCAATTTTCTTATATATATATATATATATATATATATATATATATATATATATATATATATATATTATCAAACTGAATTACAGAGAGGTTACAGTTTCATACATTAGGCATTGGATACATTTCTTTTACTGTTTGTTACCTCGTCCCTCATTCCCCCCTCCCACCTCCCCCTTTCCCTTCCCCCCCATGAGTTGTTCAGTTCATTTACACCAAAAAGTTTTGCAAGTATTGCTTTTGTAGTTGTCTTTTTTTACCCTGTGTCTCTTGATTTTGGTATTCGCTTCCAATTTCCTAGTTCTAATACCAGTATACCCGGTATCCAATATACTCAGATAAGATACAGAGAAAGTGTAGGTACAACCACAGGAAGGTAATACAAGAAGAGCAGCCCCACTTTTGGGTGTCTATCCAAAAGATCACAAACATAATCACACTAAAACCACCAGCAAAACAATGTTCATCGCAGCACAATTTGTCATAGCTAGAATTTGGAACCAACCCAGATGCCCCTCAGTAGAAGAATGGGTCAGGAAAATGTGGTTCATATACACAATGGAATTTTATGCCTCTATCAGAAAGAATGACATTGCCCCATTTGTAAGGAAATGGAAGGACTTGGAAAAAGTTATACTAAGTGAAGTGAGCCAGACCCAAAGAAACATGGACTCTATGGTCTCCTTTATAGGGAATAATTAGCACAGGTTTAGGCAAGTCACAGCAGAGGATCACAGGAGCCCAATAGCTATACTCTTATGAACACATAAGATAATGCTAAGCGAAATGAACTCCATGTTATGGAAATGATTGTTATATCACAGTTGCAACTACTTTCAATGTGCCATGTATAACTGTAGCCCCTATTGTTGAATCCAATTTTCTTGCCTCAGTCTCCTAAATGCTTTGACTACAGGTGAGCACCATGACAGAATTTATCTGATTTATCTGCCTAGTGTTCCTTCACCTCCTTCTCTCATTCTCTTGGTCAGTAGTCATTCAAAGCCATTCTCTAAAATGCTTTCTTTGTGCATTTCTTACCCATCCTCCTCACCAATCAGATTGCTTCCTCCAATATACCACCATTATTTTAGCCCAGATGTCTTTGGGGATTGGAGTCAAATTAACAAGCACTCAGAAAAATGTAAAGGGACTTACTTTCTTTTGATATCAATATGCATTCTAACTTTTCCTCATTTTGTGCTCTGTCTGCAATTGTGTATGTATAGCCCTGAAGATGATTTCTTGGGGGGGGGGGAGTGCGGGCACACACATGCTTAGGTTTATCTGAGGAGGACAGCAAGCATGTAGGCTAATTTGAAAGACAGACAGTATTTGACACTAATCAAAAATAAATTGAGATTTGAACCTTGGCCAGTTTTGTCATCTTGAGTCCATTAGTTTCGCTCTCTTCAGTTACTTTAGTCAACTTGTATGTAAAATGTAACTAACATTTTTTAAATAGGTTTTTTTTTGCCATGAACTATGCCACAAAGCCTGGTCCATGTTACATCCTGAAAACCATAACATAAGGTTTGTGTATAGTTGTGCATAACATAAAGTTTGTGTTTTGTACTTGATAGGACTCACTGACAGGCTGCCTAACTTGGAAGTAAAGAAGCCAGAGCAAATCCTTTCTTTTTTCTAATCTTTGTTCTTCATATCCAGTCTTGAGAGCAAGCTAGGAATGTACAAGGGAAGCACTGCTCCGAAAATTACTGACTTTATCATCTTGAAGGTGTCATTTGTATGTCTTGGGAGCCTTGGTTCCTGTCTCTGTAAAATGGACTCCCAACTTTCAGGCTTTGTGCACAATTCAGGGTTATAAAGAATTAGAAACAATTCAGTATTCAATATGTATTGTGTGATTATATATGCTGAATGAATACCAAGTATCGAATAAAAGATATGTCCAAAGTCATTATCTTGAAGGTTGACTCCAAGCATAAAATAAAATCTGTCTTGCAATATGCATCACACATTTAGATAGTTGATGATGCTTCATTGGAATACAGGAAAATGAACAAAATAACAAAACACATGGATATAAAAATATATAGTTTTTAGAGAAAATAGAATGGGCTAAAAGAACTCTCTAATGCATTTAATAAACCATTCAGTGCTATGTAAAACAAGTTAAGAATAAGCAACATCAAAAAACAAAACAGTATTTAATAAAAGGAGAGAAACTCATTTGGGTTCTAGCTTAGCATCTTAGCTTAGCCTTTTTCTGCTCTGTGGGGCTCCAGCTCTCTTGAGTACACACAGGCCTGTTTCTTTCAGATGATTTGTACTTCCTAAAGGCAAAGTGCATATTACATCATTGCTCAGTCTGGGCTACTTTTCAGGGAGGAAAATGTATCACCTGGATTCATATTCTCCTCATTTTGATTTTTGGCTTCTGGTTTCCAGATGTAGACTATCCACACATTTAGATTGATGTCTTCTTTTTTTCAGCTGCCCTTCTGTTTGGTTGGATGTCTATAATGTCTTTAAGCTAATTACCAAAAAGGCCAATTTTCACTGTGTGAATGACAAAAGTCAAACATCATCTTGCATATCACAAGGTGACTTCTCAAAGGAGCCAGTGTATTTGGAACTAATGCTGAATACAAGAGATGTTTTTTTTTTTTCATTTCTTTATTGTCAGGGTGATGTACAGAGGGGTTACAGTTTCATATGTAGGGCAGTGTGTACATTCCTTATCCAACTTGTTACCTCAAGACACATATGCTAGAAGAATAGATGTAACTTTAACTTAGTTGTATTTTATACAACTTTGTTAGTTGCAAGGAATATTGATAGTAATTATTTTAGCTAATTAAATCCTAACCCTAAATTTAATCCCAGTTGGAATAGCTACCATCAAGCAAACAACAACAACAAAACACAAAAAGATATGCCAGAAAGGATACAAAGAAAAAGGAACTCTTGCACACTGTTATTGGGAATGTAAATTAGTGCAATTCTTCAAACAAATAAAAATGGAAAACCATATAATCCTACTATATCATTTCTAGATATACACCCAAAGAGATCAAAGGCAAGCATCAATAATGATACCTGCACATCCACTGGATATTCAGTATTACCTAAAGAAGCCAAGTCATAAAATCAGCTTATGTGCCTATCAAAAGATGAACAGATAAAGAAAAATGTGATGTATAGGCACATTAAATTTTAAAGCCTTAAAAGATGATGATATTATGTTCACAGGCAAATGTACATAACTGGAGATCATCATATTAATCAAAGTAACTCAGATTACGAAAGACAAACATCACATTTTTTCTCAAATGTGAGATCTAGTTTATATATGTACATATATACATACATAAATACATACATACATACATACATACATACATACAAACATACATACATACAAGTAGGGAATATTTAGGCATAAGAAGAGGATTAGCAGGATGGAAGAAGGGGACGAAATAGGGGTGAAGATGATCAAAATGTATTATATACATCTATGAAAGTGTTATGAGGAAGCCTACTATTTTGTGCAATTAACACACTCACAGTCATCCGTTTCCACCAATAGTTGGTCAACAGAAGACAGAGTGTGAAAAATCTGCTGAACTCTCTGTCCTATAGATTTGGAGACACTTGCTTTACCTCTTTGAATTATCCATTCACTGGGAAGACACTTTTGCCAAGTGAATGAGAACACAGATTTCAGTGCTAGACAAACATAATTGTGGACACTCTCTCAGGGACGTAATTGCTCTGTGAAATTAAAAGCACTACATAATGTCTCTATATGTAGAATGATTGGCTCAGGACTTACTAAATGTATTGAGCAATAGATAAATGACAACACCTTTGGGCTTTCTGTTGTTGTTGTTGTTGTTTTTCCAGTCCTGGAGCTTGAACTCAGCCTGAGCACTGTCCCTGGCTTCTTTATGCTCAAGGTTAGCACTCTGCCACTTGAGACACAGTGCCACTTCTGGCCTTTTCTGTATCTGTGATGCTGAGGATTTGAACCCAACGCGTCATGTATAGGAGGCAAGCACTCTTGCCATTAGGCCATATTTCCAGCCCCCAAATTACACCTTTTTTACTACCTTCCTTCATACAATGTCATCAAAGATGAGTATAAAAACAGCGCACACCCTAGGGGACTTCTATTTCTTTATAGTTTAAGTTTACCATTTTATACTTCCAGGCTCAGCATCTGGAGTGTGTGATATTCCATAACTAACCCTTTGTTGACTGAATGTTAAACTGTTAATGTTGAAGCATGAACATGAACTTAACATGAATGTTGGCTGCAGGATTTACTTTTTAGTTTGTTACTGATTCAGTCATTTGCTGAGAAAATCATATCAGAAAACTTTATGAAGTAAAGACTCATGTCACTCTGGACAGCCTGACTAAAGTTTTCATGCCATGTCTGAAATCCCAGGAGACAGGAAAACACTCAAATTAAGGCACAGGAGGCTCTTTTACTATGAACAGCAGCATCCAAAGAAAATGTGCCATTGGAAAAGTACTAGACAGAATAGCTAGAGATTTTCATTTTCCAGGAAAATAGAAATGTTTTTGGCAACTACAGATAGATCCTTGAGAATGTTCCTCACTGCTGAGGTGACAAATGCACATGGTTTTGGTTTTAGGCTTGGCCTCTTATTTATCAAGTCAGTGTACCTTATGCTTGACAACAATTGATGATACTTTAATTTAATTGTATACTCTGAGAATGTAACAGGAAGAGAAGCACTTGCACTGAGGTCTTCTTTTTGCCTTCACAGATTCTTGCTTTCACCATGCAGTGGAAGTAGTAGGGAAGCATCATTAAAAATAGAACAGAATGATATGTATTCAGGTTGTTACACAAGTCTCTCCCCAGAGGGGTCAAATAGGTCATATAAAAAGAGAGATTTCTGGGGCTGGGAATATGGCCTAGTGGTAGGTGCTTGCCTCGCATACATGAAGCCCTGGGTTCAATTCCTCAGCACCACATATAAAAAAAGCCAGAAGTGGTGCTGTGGCTCAAGTGGTAGAGTGCTAGCCTTGAGCAAAAGAAGCTCAGGAACACTGCCCAGGCCCTGAGTTCAAGCCCCAAGTTCAATCCCCAGCACTGGCAAAAAAAAGAGAGATTCCCTTTATCCTACATATAACAATTATACTGATTTTATTTCTTTCTAGATTGCTGATTTAGACAATCAAATATACAGCCTGAAAACAGGAGAAAGTTATTCATTTTTGTTACATGTGACTAAATGTACATGAGTAATAAAACAAATTTTATACAAAGAAATTAGCTGTAGCACTTGCTGTCTATCTGATTTGGTTACTTTATTTCTGGAATTCAATAATTATGTATATATGTCTGTATATAATCATATATTGGCATATTTATAATTATATACATGTATATACTTATATATTATTAATATATAATTTAATGTATATTCATGTGTATATAGAGAAAGAAAAATTTAAATGAGTGGTGGTTTTATTAGAAAATCATAAGCAATATTCATAACACTAGCCAGTTTTCAAAGGATTTCATTGGTAATATAGAGCTGATAGCAACATCAGTGTTCCTGGATTAGTCAGCTTGAGTAAGAGACCTAGTAAGTGCAAGAGATAAGATATTTTACTATAAATGGTGATTCTGGAGACATACAAATCTTTCAAACTGGATTTTGTCATACTCGTTTTCTACATGACTTTGTGGTTCTCATCCTGAGAACTCAGTACCACAGTGATACTGAGAAAGATGAAAGATACAGCAGATGAAAAGAGAGGGTAAAAAACATATGTGTGTGTGTGAGAGAGAGAACAAAGATGCAAAGACAGAAAGAGATAGGGAGTTAGAGAGACAGACACAGACACAGAGCTAGAGTCAGATGGAGGGAGCCAGGGAAGAGGGTGAGAGCAGTTGAGAGTTAAGAGGGCATTCAGATTCAGAAGTTGGGGACATATTCTTTTTTTATTTGTTTATTTATTGGACATAAATTGTTTTACAATGTGTTGTGGAAAAAGGGTACAGTTACATAGTAGGGCAGTGTGTACATTTCTTGTGATATCTTACGTCCTGTTTTTCTATCCCTTGTCTAGGTCAGGTAGACATATATAGAATATACAATGTATCAAGAACATATACATTATTCACAGACTTGGTCTGTACTGTCTCTCCGTCTCCCTTTGTTAACAGTCATATATCAGGGAGATCATGCCCCTTTGTTTCCTGTGTTCTAGGCTTGTCTCACTCAACGTTATTTGTTTGAGTTCTGACCATTTCCGTGCGAATAACAATGTTTCACCATTCCTAATCTCTATGTAGTATTCCATTGTGTATAAGTACCATATTTTTTGGATCCATTCATCTGTGGAGGGGTATCTGGGTTGTTTCCATATTTTGGCTATTGTGAATTGTGCCGCGATATACATGGAAGTACAAATGTCTTTTTGATATCTTGGGTTTTGCTCTTTAGGATAGATGCCTAGGAGTGGTATGGCTGGGTCATAGGGTAGGTCTATATTGAGCTTTTTGAGAAACCTCCATACTGTTTTCCAAAGTGGTTGTACTAATTTGCACTCCCACCAACAATGGAGAAGGGTTCCTCTTTCCCCACAGCCCCTCCAGCATTTGTTGTTTCCTGAGTTCAGAGTATAGGCCATTCTAACTGGGGTGAGGTGGTATCTCAGGGTTGTTTTTATTTGCATTTCCTTTACTAGCAGGGATGTTGAGCATTTCCTCATATGTTTCCTTGCCATTTTTATATCTTCTCTTGTGAAGTCTCTCTTTAGCTCTTTTGCCCATTTCCTAATAGGTTTATTGGGCTTGCAGGGGCTTAGTTTTTTGAGTTCTCTCTAGATGACCGATATCAGGCCTTTGTCTGTTGCTGTGCTGGTAAATATCCTTTCCCATATCGTTGGCTGTCTTTCTATTTTGGTGGCTATGACCTTAGCTGTGCAGAAACTTTTTAATTTGTAGTAGTCCCATTTGTCAAGTCTTTCCGCTATTTGTTGTGCCCCTGGGACTCTATTCAGGAAGTTCATTTCTGTGCCTATAAGTTCTAGCGTCTTTCCTATTCTGTCTTTCAGTAGTTTCAATGATTCCGGTCTGATATTGAGGTCCTTGATCCATTTTGAGTTGATCTTGGTGCATGGTGATAGGCTTGGGTCTACTTTGAGTTTTCTGCGTATGGCTGCCCAGTTCTCCCAGCACCAGTAGTTGAAGAGGCTATGTTTATTCCATTGTATGTCTTTAGCTCCTTTGTTGAATATCAGTTGGCTCTAAGAATGCGGTTTTATTTCTGGGTCTTCAATTCTAATCCATTGGTCTTCCGATCTGTTTTTATACCAATACCATGCTGTTTTTGTTATGATGGCCTTGTAGTAGAGCTTGAAGTCTGGTATTGTGATACCTCCTGCACTGCTTTTTTTGCCTAGATTTGCTTTGGCTATTCTAGGTTTATTGCTGTTCCATATGAATTTATGGATTGGTTTCTCTATTTCAGTGAAGAATGTGGCTGGGATTTTGATAGGTATTGCATTGAATTTGTATAACCATTTGGGCAATATGGCCATTTTCACTATATTGATTCTGCCTACCCATGAGCATGGGAGGTCTTTCCATCTCCTTGTGTCTTCTTTGATTTCCCTTATTAGATTTTTGTAGTTTTCATTGAATAGGTCCGCCACGTCCTTGGTTAAGTTGATCCCTAGGTACTTTATTCTTTTTTGGCTACTGTAAATGGAATTGTTTCCATAATTCCTTTTCTGTTTGTCTATTGCTGGTGTACAGAAAAGCTGCTGACTTTTGTGGATTGACTTTGTATCCTGCTACTTTGCCAAATTGGTTTATTAGATGTAGGAGTTTGGGTACTGATTTTTTTGGGTCCTTCAGATATAAGATCATGTCGTCTGCGAATAGGGATAACTTGATTTCTTCCTTGCCAATGTGGATCCCTTTGATGTCCTCCTCTTGCCTTATTTCTATGGCTAGGGATTCCAGCACTATATGGAAAAGAAGTGGGGAGAGTGATCATCCTTGTCTTGTTCCTGAATTTAGGGGGAATTATTTATGTTTCTCTCCATTTAATATGATATTAGCAGTTGGTCTGTTGTATATGGCTTTTATTGTTTTGAAGAATGTTCCATCTATTCCTGTTCTCTCTAAAACTTTTAATAGGTATGGATGTTATATTTTGTGAAAGGCTTTTTGGGCATCAACTGAGATAACAATGTAATTTTTAATTTTAGATCTGTTTATGTGGTGAATTACGTTGATTGATTTACGGATGTTGAACCATCCTTGTGACTGAGGGATGAAGCCTACTTGGTCATGATGTATGATTTTCTTGACCAGTTTCTGCATCCTGTTAGCTAATATTTTATTGAGGAGCTTTGCGTCTGTGTTCATTAGTGATATTGGTCTGTAGTTCTCTTTTTTTGTTGGATCTTTGCCTGGTTTGGGAATGAGTATGATATTAGCTTTGTAGAATGAGTTTGGGATTTCTCCCTCTGTTTCTAGTTCGCGGAAGAGTTTGAGGAGTATTGGTATTAGCTCCTCACTAAAAGTTTTGTACAATTCTTTGGTGAATCCATCTGGGCCTGGGCTTTTCTTAGTAGGGAGGTTCTTGATTACCTCCTGTATCTCACTGTAAGTTATTGGTTTATTTAGTTGATTTATTTCTTCTTGGTTCAGTTGGGGCAGTTTGTACTTCTCTAAGAATTGATCCATTTCTGTAAAATTATTGTTTTTTGCTGAGTAGAGGTTTTGGAAATAGCTCCTTATGATTGTTTGAATATCGTGTGTACTTGTTGTAATTTTTCCGGTGGAGTCCCTGATTTTACGTATATGAGTCTCTTCTCTTCTTTTTTTTGTAAGTCTTGCAAAGGGTCTGTCAATTTTGTTTATTTTCTCAAAGAACCAGCTTTTAGTCTTATTTATTTGTTGAATGGTCTTTCTATTTTCAATCAGATTTATCTCTTCTTTAATCTTTGTGATCTCTCTCCTCCTAGTCGTTTTGGATTCTTTCATTTCTTGTTTCTCCAGTTGTTTTAGTTTCATCATGAGGGTGTTCACCTGCTCTGCTTCCATTCTTTTAAGGTGGGTGCTGAGTGCAATGATATTGCCCCTCAGTACTGCCTTAGCTGTGTCCCATAGGTTTCTTTGTGATGTGTTTTCTTTGTCATTGTGGCTTATGAATTCGTTGATTTCATCTTTAATTTGGTCTGTGGCCTAAATGTTGGATAGCAGTGTGGGGTTTATTCTCCAAGAGTGTGTATAGCCTCTGTGGTATCCTTTGTTGTTGAGGGTTACCTTTAATCCACTGTGATCAGATATAATACATGGGATGACGTCAATACTTTTGTATTTGCTGAAGTTCTTTGTGTGGGCTATGACGTGGTCTATTTTGGAATATGATCCATGGGCTGCTGAAAAGAAGGTGTATTGGGTCTCTGTAGGGTGGAAGGTTCTATATAGGTCTGTTAGATTCATTTGGGAAATGGTGTTATTTAGGTCCTCAGCTCCCTTACTAATCCTCTGGGTGTTGGATCTGTCTCTTGGAGAGAGAGGAGTGTTAAAGTCACCCACTCTGATTGTGTTTGCATCTATCTTGCTCTGTAATTCTGTGAGAATTTGCTTGACGTATGTAGGGCCTCTTTTTTTCCGTGAGTATACATTTATCACCGTGATTTCTTGATTCTGGATTTTTCCTTGTATTAATATGTAGTGTCCTTCTTTGTCTTTTTGAGTTGACTTTAATGAGAAGTCCAGTTTGTCCGAGAACAGAATGGCTACGCCTGCCATTTTGGTGGGTGCATTTGCTTGGTAGATCTTGTTCCATCCTTTCATTCGAAGCCTGTTTTTGTCCCTTGCTGTAAGGTGGGTCTCTTGTAGACAGCAGATGTCAACTTTTTGTTTGTGAATCCATTCTGCCAGTCTGCTCCTCTTTATCAGGGAGTTTAAACCATTTATATTTAAAGAGATCAAGGATAAGGGTGTTTTTTCTCCTTCCATTTTCTTGTTGGTTTGTTTTTTCCTCTTTTTTTTTCTTGTCTTTAGTGAGCTGGTCTTTCTGCTGGACTTTGGCTATTGAAGTTTCTTTCTGATTCTGCCTGTGTGTCTTTTACGATCTCTGTTGGGTGGGGTTCCCCTCTTAAAATTCGCTGTAGTGCTGGTTTTTATTCACATACTCCTTTAGCTCCTCTTTGGTGTGGAAAGACCTGGTTCTCCCTTCGAATGTGAACTCCAATATCGCTGGATATTTGATCCGAGGTTGTAAATTGTTATTCTGAAGTACTTGGATGGTGTTCTTCCACTCACTTCGAGCTTGGTAAGTTTGTGAGGATAAGTCGGGTGTTATTCGAATCCTCTTCCCATTGAAAAAAGTGTCCTTCTTCGCTTTGGCTGAATTCAGAATTTGCTCTTTAATCTTGAGGTCTGTAGTCTTGTATATTATGTGCCTTGGGGTGGCTTTCCTGGGGTCTGGCCTGCCAGGTGTCCTATAGGCTTCGGTTACCTGGATGGGGTCCTCTGTGAGATTGGGGAAGTTTTCTGCAATAACTTTATTGAGAACATGATTAAGCCCTCTGTTCTGGTATTCGGCTCCTTCTTCTATTCCAATTATGCGCAGATTATATCTCTTGTCTTTGTCCATTATTTCCTGGATTAGTCTGCCCTGAAGCTTCACCTTTTCTTGGAGTGTGGTCATTTTCTTGTTGTTGTCAGCTGCTTCATGGTCCAGGCGAGAGATTCTGGATTCTATATGGTCCACTCTTTGTGTTATGGTTTCAGTTGTGGAGTTTAAGGATGTCAGAGAGCTACTTATGGTTGTCATATCAGCTCTGATCGTGGAAATTTCTTCCTTTAAAGAGTTGTATTTTGAATCTATTTTTTCATGCATTTCAATTCTCAGGATGTGGAGATTTTCTTTAAAGCAGGCTTGCATTGTATCCATTTTTGCTTCCATTTCTTTAAAGGAGGCTTGCATTGTATCCATTTTTGCTTCCATTTCTTTCTTGGCGTCCTGCGTGTCCTTCCAGATTTCCGCTCTAAACTCCTGGAATTGTTTTCTGATTTCATTTCTGATGCTTTCGATCATTCCTGTTAACATGGCCTCCTTTGCTTTTTTATTCTCCATCTCCTCTGCATTCATGCTGCTTTTTGGAGCTGGGGAGTTGGCTTGCCCTTTGATGAACTGAGTTATGTTTCTTTGTGATTTGTGCATCTGGAGGTCTGTGTAGGTCTTCCCCCCCTTCTGAGTAGGCATGTCTACGGCAGCAGGTGCTGTCGCTGTGGTCCCGCCCACCAGTGCAGGGTAAGCCTACCAGAGCGGGCGCTGTTGCCGGGGGCCCCACCCTCCTGTGCGCTGTGTGTCCACTACAACAGGCACTTTAGCGGGATATGCCTCCCAGAGCGAGTCCTGGGTTGTTGGGTTGTGCTTGCACCCTCCCGCGAGTCCTTTGGGGGGTGCAGTATGTGTGGGGCACAGTGGGATCGACTGTCCGGGTGTGGCTTGGCACCCTCAGATGTCTCCTCTGCTGCGAGGTGGGGACGTGATCATGCTCAGGTGACCCTTCTGGGCTGGTATTGCCTTCCAGCGCCTGTGATTTTAGTTGTAAGAGTCTGCGAGGTCCAGGTGCCTTGGGTGGGGCTTGCACTGCCCGCCGTCCCCCGGCCCCTGTTGGGAAGGGGGCGGGGCCTGTTCTGCCAGTTCAGGAACCTGTGGGGCCTTGGGGCTGTTCCGCCCTTCCCCTGCTAAACTGACTTCCTAGCGCCTGATGGGAGCTCCCCGCCTGATTTAGGGGTTCTTTTTTCCCTCGGGATGGGGAGGGGGAGGGAGGGAGATCTAGCTTCTTTGTAGGGCTTGGGTCTCTGATAGCTGGTCTCCCGTTTGGGGAGGGGATAATGGGGGACTCACAGTTGCTGCTTTGTGTGTTTGTCCCGTGCAGGCATTGGCCCTTCAGGGATTGGCGAAGTGTCGTGGTGGCTTCCCCGGTTCCCTCTTTCTGCCGCGCTGGGTTCCCTTGTCCGAACCCAGTGTGGACCCGAACTTCTCGGCGCTGATGGTGTGTGTCTTGGTCTGTACCCTGCCTTGTGTCCGTGGGGTCTCCCGCTATCTGAATTCTGTGCTCCTGGCAGCCTGTCTGCCGATCGCCGGGTTCCCCTTTCCCAGCCTGGCCCTGTTTGGGCCAGGGTCAGCTGGTGGGGGGAGGGTGCCCCGTAGATTCTCCGGCTCCGTGTTGGTTTTCGGTTCTTCTTTTTTGCTCCTTTTTGTTTTCCTGCATATCTCCACTGCTTCTGGCTGCTGGTTTTGCCGGTTTCTTGATGGGGTGTTGGGTGTTGGAGTTCCCAGCTCGCTATTCAGTTGGAGCGAGTCGGGGTGCCTCCCTATTCTGTCAGCGCCATCTTTCTCCTCGGGGACATATTCTTTTTTTTTTTTTAATTTTTTTTTTTTGGCCAGTCCTGGGCCTTGGACTCAGGGCCTGAGCACCGTCCCTGGCTTCTTCCCGCTCAAGGCTAGCACTCTGCTACTTGAGCCACAGCGCCGCTTCTGGCCGTTTTTTCTGTATATGTGGTGCTGGGGAATCGAACCTAGGGCCTCGTGTATCCGAGGCAGGCACTCTTGCCACTAGGGTATATCCCCAGCCCATCGGGGACATATTCTTAATATGCAACTTGGATAAGTATCAAGCTGTCTCTTTAATTGCATTAAATGTAATTCCTCGATACTTATCCAGTACTGGAGCTGTTATATACCAGTAACTGTTAGTTACCTTTCTAAATTCTGTTTCCTCATGGGTGAAATCAGTTGTAATACACATCTTGCAGTTTATACTTAATATATGGTTTTCTGTCTCATTCCTTGGCCTGCTGCTAATAGACCCCCCAGGACTTCCTTCTTCATTAAAGCCAGTAATAGTAGTTTGTGTTTGTATCCTTTACCTCTCTTTCACAAAGGTCTATTGATGGATGGGACACTGCATGCCCTCCCAGGCATGGTAGCATAACTGAAATCCTGCACAATTCATTACTGAATCATTGGCCAATACAACCTCCCACCAAGTGATTTTATTGCCCTGGAGAAAAGTCTTTCTCACTGTCACTTTTTTCTTCCTTTGGAATTTTTCTACCATAATTCAAAACATTTTCCAATCATTTCTGCATCAGTAATCCAATGTTCCACAGTTGTCTTCTCTTATTCCTGTTTTCCTCTATCTCATTTGTTGTGTTTACTGAAAGGGTACGAAGGAGAAGCCACTTGCCCCTCATTTCAGGAACTTATGCTCAGCTGCACAGGTGGGGGTGGAGGGGAGGCAACTGGCACCAAAGTCATCCCTTATTCTCCAAAGGACCTGGACAAATCTTTTGGCTCACATCATCCCACAATTCCTCAAATGCTTTGTTTTTCCCAAATAGCTGCCTTTAAATAGTATTCTAGTCATGAACAACATTCATAATTGAATTTTTAAATAGTAATGAAATGGAAAATCCTGCAGGATGCTTGCCTGTGGTGATGCTGGCTGCATACGTAGACGGGTGGTACCTGATTGACCCTCCCCTCCTCCCGTCCTGGGGCCGGATGGTTGGAAGCCACTCCTACGCCTTCCGGGTCCGGAACCGGAAGGAGTAGTTCTGGCTTGGCCCGCCTCCCATCTCAATCTGGGGTCCACGTGGATGCCTTCAAGATGGTGCTGCCAGAGCCCAGGGGCGGTCCTATTGGGGCATGACGTCAGCCTGTGGGGGGAGTCCCAGGATGCCACTCTTGCCGAGACAGCCAGGCTCAGCCAATTAGCCAAGTCCTTCCCTTCCCGCCTTCCCGCCTTCGACACCATAATAAATCCTTCCACCCGCCCCCCTGGGTGGGGAGTTCAGTTCAAACCCCAAGCTGCCTCCCCGGAGTCTTTTTCTTTTCTGCGCCGATCTCCGACACGTGAGAAGGGGCAGGGAGGGAGGCTTCGGTAACTCACTCTCCTTGGCTAAACGCAGTCCACGAGAGCACGCTTTTGCCTTCTGCTGGCAGAAGACAAGGCCGAGTGCTCTTTCATAGTTTTGGGGTTCAGGCATTTTCCCCGGGAGATAGGGGAAAAGGGATCCTTGAGGTCCCAACACTTGCCTACATGATAACTTGGCTGGTCTTGAATTTTCATAGACAGACCAGTGCACAGGAAAGAACATTTAAGTAGGAAGCAAAAACTAATTGTTCAATCCTGACACTGATGATGAGTGGCTGAATGACACTGGGAAAATCCTTCAGCTCCAAGATACCCGTGTCCTATCTGTGAAATGAAGGAACAAACACTTTGCCTTTTCCAACTGAAGGAGTAAGTGCTGTGAGGGTTAAATTCAGATTCAAGTTAAGAGTTTGCATCCACTTGAAAGCCTTCACACTTACTAGAATTTCTAGCCCATAATGTGTTCTGGCTTACTCCTTCACTTTGTTCAAAGCTGTGCTCAAAGGAAACTATCCCTGTCCATCTTCTTATATTCTTACATTTCTCTATCCTACTTATTTTTCGATTCCTTGTGTTTAGCCCTATCAGATAAAATACATTTGATGGTTTCCATTCTAGAATGTCCTGGAGATATGATGGGATATTTTCTTTTAAAAATCATCCTAGCTCTAAGACCTACTACAGAGATTGGCACATTATACAGCTTCAATTAATATTGGTTGAAAGGCGTATAAATGCAAATTCTGATGCATTCAATTAAGTGTGTTCATTCTTTCATTGGAATCCCTGTAACATGCTCATTGTACCTTTCTACCAGTAGGCTTCATAGTTTCCTTTGCTTTATGGTTGTTTCCATGATAGTAACTTGTACCAGTGGAGCAACGTTTTTCTTATTTGTGAGGTTCTTTCCTATATATTCTCTTAATCTTTATCAGTTTTATGAAGTGAAACGAGTAGCAGCCTGGGTTACATAGTGAGTTCAGGGGTAGGCTAATCTGGGATATGAAAAGATAACTTGTCTTAAAGGAGGGGGGCAGGAGAAAAGGAGGAAGAGGAAGAGAGGGAGAAAAGGAAGAGGAGGAGACATAGAATTGAAGTCTGGGTTCACTAAGACCTAAATTCATAAGATATCATAATAATATCACTAGGCACTTATGCCTTCCATGAAAAAGAAATCCCCTTCAAGTAATACATGCTAGTAGTTGTGAAAAAAATGTATTAAAAAAGAGAAAAGGATAATGTTTTGTTTATTTTGTATGCCATTCCTAGTCTCTAATATGTGGACTCATATATGCATTAGATATTTTTATTGTTTTCTGAAGGCATGACTAAATCATGCATTTAATAGGGTTTTGTATTCTTCTATGTCCAGTTAAATACGAAGAGGTTGGGACAGTAAATTTCTGAGTTGGGCCACGTGGTCTGATAAAAATGGAACAGATACAAATGGAAATAGACATTTTCTGAAACACTTGCAATCTGGGCAAATTGGACAGATGAAAAGAAGGCTGAGTTCCAAATGCTGCAAAAGTTGGGGTAGATGTATCATTCCAACAGGGAGGGAATGAGGATAGTGGCTAGAGGTAGAATGTGGATAGCACCGAGGGAATGAGAGAATCCAAAGGGACAAGAGCAGGGGCATAGAGCGAAGATGTAAGAGTGAACATAGAATTAGCTTTGCTGCTACATTGGATTTGCTACTATAATATGATATAGGCTTACAGGCTCTGACAGTATGAATGCATTGACACCATCCATGTACAGGACTGAAATATTATAGATATTTAGATACCTTAGAAAAAGATCCAACTAGTTAATTTGAATTAGTGAGCTAATGCCACAGGACAGAAAGACAGGGAAAATTTATATTTTCTTTGAGTGAACTTTTAAGGTATCTGGCAATCAACTACTTTGTTATCCTCAGGTAAGCCTATCATTCTGTAATAAGCTTTCAGCAAGATATAAAATAATTGAAAGATAAAATGACCCTCCCTGCAATTCTTTTGAAAACTGTAGAATGATTATGCTTTTCAATTGTGAGAGATTTTGGTTTATGGGAGCTAGCAATGGGAACCCATAGGAAAATGCTAACCTGTTCTTATACTGCTTGGATGTAATATAAGATATTTTCAATGTTCTTCATCACAGGATTCACTGAGTTCATAAAATGTGTGTTTGCTTTCCCTCTGGAGGTCCCTAGGGAAGAGATTATATACAGGCAGAGTTGAGTTGAAAGTGAGTTTTTTTTTCTAATGATTAGAGAAATTCACAAAGGAAATATTTTTCTTTGAGAGGAGGTGAGGTTTCTAACTCTAGAAAGTATTCAATAAGATGCTGAACTATTGCATTCTAATTTTTGAAATGATAAGAGTGTAGCTGTCTAATGTGGATGCAAGTTTCACGATGCTGCATTATTCATTAAAATATTTGACCTTCTGAAATAGCACTGGTCAGAGTTAGCAAACACTTTTTCTTTTGATTAACAAAAGTTTGGATTATACTTCTCTGTCCTGTGCAACTTTGTCACTAGTTCAGAATCACATAGGGCACAGAACTAAGTGATGAACCATTGGAACCATTCACTATGAGACCTTAGACAAATCTCTTCTCCTTTCAGGGTTTCAAGGTTCTCTATCTCGGAAATGAAAGAATTACATTCAGGTACAAGTCAATTTCTTTAATCCTCTTAGGTGCTATATTTGTTTTGCGATTATAACTAATTGTAAGTGTAGAGTTTATTAGTATTAAGTGTATTTACACTGTTGTATAATGTTTCCATCCTTCAGATCTGAAAATCTCTATATATTAAACAATAAGTTGGATAAGAAATGTACTCACTGCCTTATGTGTGGAAATGTAACCTCCCTGTACATCACTTTGATCATAAATAAATTAATTAAATATAAACAACACTCATTTTCCCTTGACCACGTTCCCTATCATCTTAATTTTTTATATGAATTCAACTTTTTAGATATCTCATATAAGTGGAATAATATAGCCTGTGTCTTTGACTTATTATTTTACTTACAAAATGTACTTTAGGTGCATTCATGTCATACATGTAACAGGATTTCCTTACTCATGAAGGATGACCATTTCATTAATCCCATTCATCCATCCATCCTTAGACAGTTTGAATCATGTAGAATGTATACTCAGAAATGAGATGACTAGATGATACAATAATTCTATTTTATATATATATATATATATATATATTTTTTTTTTTTTGCCAGTCCTGGGCCTTGGACTCCGGGCCTGAGCACTGTCCCTGGCTTCTTCCCGCTCAAGGCTAGCACTCCGCCACTTGAGCCACAGCGCCGCTTCTGGCCGTTTTCTGTATATGTGGTGCTGGGGAATCGAACCTAGGGCCTCGTGTATCCGAGGCAGGCACTCTTGCCACTAGGCTATATCCCCAGCCCCCCTATTTTATATTTTTAATAACTTGCATACTAATCAAGTATGCCACTGGACCACCACAAGAAATTCATGAAATTCTGTTTTCTCCTGGCCAATATTTGTAGTTTCTGTGGTTTTTGTGTATGTTTGTACAAACATGGAGTTTGGAGTTTTAACTCAGAGCCTAGACTCTGTCTCTTAGCTTTTCCACTCAAGGTTGGTGCTCTGCTTTGGCTTTTTTTGCTGATTAGTTGGAGATAAGAGTCTCAGATTTTCCAGCTTGGACTGGCTTCAAACCTTGATCCTCAGAATCTCAGCATCCTAAGCATACCTTGCTTTTTAAAAATCACAGTTGTCATAATAAAAATGACTTGCCTGTTTTTAGTTCAGTTATTTGATATTTTATTGTTGAAGTATAGAAGTTCTTTATATAATATGTATGTTAACCCTTAACAACACAATTTGCAAATATTTTCTCTAAGTCTATAGAGTTCTCTAAGTCTACAGAGTTTTATGTAATCCCTTTCATCTATATTTGTTTTGGTTTCCCATAATACTGGTGTCAGATAGACAAAGTCATCACCAGTTCCAATATTATGGTTTGCCCTAGATTTTCTTATAAAACTTTTCTTCTTATAAACTTTATAAATAGGAATTCAATTTTATACATGAAGTACATAGTTGACCTCATTGTTTTGCATGTAGATATATTTTGCAGATGATTAACTTCATCTTCCCCATTTAGTGATCTGACACTCTTGTCAAATGATATATATATATATATATATATATATATATATATGCAAACTATGTACATTACATATATATATAATATACATATATGTAAACATGGATGAAGACTTTTGATCTACTTGTCTATCTATGCCAGAATCACACAATTCTTATTATTGTAAATTTGTGATCTATTAACTTCAAGGAATGTAAGTCATCAACTTTATTCTACTTAACAAATTACTACTTGTGGACCTTTGAGAGTACCAATGAATTTTGAATGAGAGAGAGCAAGAGCAAGAGTGAGAGCGAGAGCGAGAGAGATTGCCAGTATGGACCTCATTAAGATACTGTTTTCTATTACATGATCAAATAGTGTTTTTCTAGTTATTTGGGTACTCTTTATTTTCTTTCAGCAATATTTTGTACTTTCTTGTGTATAAATGTTTTATCTCTTCAATTAGGCTTAATCTTCAGTTCATTTTTATATTATTCTAAGTATTATTATTTTTACTTTCCATTTTGAATTCCTCATTATTAGCTTAGGGAGATGTGCTTGACTTTAATTTTGGAACTTTAATTCATTTTATTGTTGTATTAGTTAAAAAATATTGTATGTGTCAGGAGAGGTGTACAATCTTTAGACCTTTTTTTGCCTGTCCTGGGGCTTGAACTCAGGGCCTGAGCACTTTCCCTGGCTTCTTTTTGCTCAAGGCTAGCACTCTACCAATTGAGCCACAGCACCATTTCTGGCTTTTTCTATATATGTGGTGGTGAGGAATTGAACCGAGGGCTTCATGTATATGAGGCAAACACTCTACCACTAGGCCATATTCCCAGCCCCTCTTTAGGAGATTTGACCTCTAAGATCATCACGTTATTTGCAAACAGATTTTTTCTACTCTCCTCGATTATGGATTTCTTCAGCATCTTTCTTGACTAATTGTTCTGCCTAGGACTTTGAATACTGTGGAAAACTCAAGTGGAACAGAATACATCCTTGCCTTTTACTCGCCTTATACTTGACCATAGAGGAGAAAGCTTTTAGCCTTTAGTCATTGGGTATAATGTCACCATGTTCACTGGACTTTTCATTTCTTTGCCTTTATTATGGTGAGACACTTATGGGTATTCTTAGTATTTTTATCATGAAAGGGTGTGGAATGTTATCAAATTTGTTTTGGCATTGAGATGGTAGTATATTTTTTTTGTTCTTTATTTTGTTAATTTGCATTACAAAGATTTATATTTTATACATTCAAATTCACATTCCAAGTATTCATTACACTTAGGCATAATGTATGGTTCTAATACACTATTAGATTTGTTTTGCTAGTTTTTGAGACATTTTATATTTATATTCATCAGGAATATATTATCTTCATGTAGCTCTGATATGATACAGATTAATGCTAGGGACACCAAATAAAAATAAAATAAACATAACATAAAAGTGGACTCTATGGTTTCCCTCGAGGATAGGGCATAATTAGTACATCTCTAGGATAGTTATAACAAGAGGTCACAATAGCCCAGTAGCTATGCCCATATGAACACATAAGATGATGCTAAGCATAATGAACTCCACATTATGGAAACTAGTGGTATATCATTGTTGTAGTTATTTTCAACATTCCATGTGAAACCATACACTTTTTTTTTCTCTAATATTCCCTTCCTGTGGTTTTGCCCCTGGGATCACTGTATCTGATCTTAGTACCTTGGATACTATATATGTGTGTATTAGAACTAGGAAAGGGAAAGGGAATACCAAAATTGAGAGAAAAAGGATAAAAAGAAAAACCATTCCAAAAGCAATACTTACAAAACCTTTGGTGTAAACCAACTGTAAAACTTATGGGGAGGGTGAAGAGGGAGGGGGAAGTCAGGGGGGAAATGAGGGAGGAGGTAACAAGTTGGGTAAGAAATGTACTTACTGCCTTACATATGAAACTGTAACCCCTCTTTACTTCACTTTGACAATAAAGAAAAGGACACTTGTAATAAAATGTGAAATATTAAAATGCCAAAAAATAAAAGTGCTTTATCCTTCACAGTTTTTGGATGAGTTTCAGGATGACAGTTAAGTCTTTAAATTTTCCATAGAATTCTCAAATGAGCCTATCTGGTCCTATACTTTACTGTATTTAAAGGACTTTGATTTGATCTACCTGTTATTGGCTATTCAATTTGATAATATCTTTTTAATGATTCAGTCATTAGTAAATAGTGTATTTCTGGTAATTCATCCATTTCTTATAGGTATCTAATTTGTTGGCATACATTTGTTTAGAGTATTCTTTTATAATCTTTTTTTTCCTATCTCATCAGTGTAATGTCACTTCCTTCATTACTATTTTAGCTATTTGAATATCTCTCTATCTCTCTATCTATCAAATGTATAATCTACCAATACTGAATGTAGCTAAGGAGTGGAAATTTTGTTAATATTAAAAATTTCCTGGGGCTTGGAATATGGCCTAGTGGCAAGAGTGCTTGCCTTGCATACATGAAGCACTGAGTTCGATTTCCCCAGCACCACATATATAGAAAATGGCCAGAGGGGCTGGGACTATGGCCTAGTGGCAAGAGTGCTTGCCTCCTACACATGAAGCTCTGGGTTCGACTCCCCAACACCACATATATAGAAAACGGCCAGAAGGGGCGCTGTGCCTCAGGTGGCAGAGTGCTAGCCTTGAGCGGGAAGACGCCAGGGACAGTGCTCAGGCCCTGAGTCCAAGGCCCAGGACTAGCCAAAAAAAAAAAAATTCCTAGCCAGGTATAGTTGTTTATGCTCATCATAGCTAGCATTAATAAAGATGTCCTGTTCTCTATTTTACATTTCACTTTTCTCTGTCATATTCACTGTTTGCTTTCTTTTGCTGGCTGTGAGTTTGGTTTGGTCTTCTACTAATTTGTTTAAGTTATAGACTTAAAAGTGGCAACTTTAGACCTGTTTCTCTTTTGACATACAAATGTGAAGACACAAACCTTCCCATTAGGAACATTTCTAAAAATCATACCATTAGTTTTTAATACTGTATTTTCATTCATTTTTTATCTTCAAATTTCTGTTATTTTTTAACACTGTATGGTTATATTTTATACAGGTTACCAGTTTTTCTTGTGCTATTGATTCCTAGTCTTACTGTTATAGTAGGAAAATAATTAATATAGTTTAATATTCTTGAATATTTTAATACTCATTTTGTGATCTAATATATAGTATATCATAGAGAATATACTGTGAGTACTTGGGAAAATGTATATTTAGATATTTGGAGTCAAATTTTCTCTAATTGAAGTTCAATTTGTCTACAGTACTGTGAAAGTCCTATATTTTTCTGTTTTTTTTCTTTCTGATTGTTTCTTTTTCATCCATAATTAAAGAGGAGTATTACATTGCCTACTATTATTGTATTGCTGATTTTTTTCTTTAAGTCTATAAAAGTTTTTTATATTTACAAACTTTTGGTCCATAAGTGCTTATAGTAGTTGTATTTTTTTCTTATTTATTGTTAAAGTGATGTACAGAAAGGTTACAGTTTCATACTTTAGGCCTTAGGTACATTTCTTGTACTGTTTGTTACCCCTCCTCCCTCATTCCCCTCTCCCTTTTCCTCTCCCCCCATGAGTTGTTCAGTTGGTTTACACCAAACTTTTTTTTGTTTTGTTTTGTTTTTGCCAGTCCTGTGCCTTGGACTCAGGGCCTGAGCACTGTCCCTGGTTTCTTTTTGCTCAAGGCTAGCACTCTGCCACTTGAGCCACAGTGCCACTTCTGGACGTTTTCTATATATGTGGTGCTGGTAATCGAACCCAGGGCTTCATGTATATAAGGGAGGCACTCTTGCCACAAGGCCATATTCCCAGCCCCCACCAAATGGTTTTGCAAGTATTGCTTTTATAGTCGTTTGTCTTTTTATCCTTTGTCTCTCAATTTTGATATTCTCTTTCACTTCCCTAGTTCTAATACCAGTATATCCAGTTTCCAATGTCCTCAGAAAAGATACAGTGATAGTGCGGGTACAACCACAGGAAGGAGATGCAAGAGGACCATCAACAATAGAAGCTATGGTTTCACATGGCATGTTGAAAGTAATTACAACAGTGATATAACAGTCATTTCCATAACATGGAGTTCAATTCACTTAGCATTATATAATGCATTCATAGGGGCATAGCTATTAGGCTCTTTTGATCCTCTGCTGTGACTTGCCTAAACCTGTGCTAATTATTCACAAGGAGGGAGATCATAGAGTCCATGTTTCTTTGGGTCTGGCTCACTTCACTTAGTATAATTTTTTCCAAGTCCTTCCATTTCCTTACGAATGGAGCAATGTCATTCTTTCTGATAGAGGCATACAATTCCATTGTGTGTATGTACCATATTTTCCTGATCCATTCGTCTACTGAGGGGCATCTGGGTTAGTTCCATATTTTAGCTATGACAAATTGTGCTGTGATGAACGTTGTGCTGGTGGCTTTAGTCTGTTCTTTTTTGTGGTCTTTTGGGTAGATGCCCAAAAGTGGGGCTTCACTCAGAACCAAATTAATGAAGTAAAGAAGTTCATGCAGGACCTAAGGGTAGTTGTATTTTTAACATACTAGGTGAAGGGAAACAGAAGGATGATGGATAACAGATAATAGAGTGTAGTTATAGGAAAAATGACTTTTATTGTTCTACATCACAATATGGTGACATTTCACAGAAATGTAATATGTATTTAAGAAAACATTAGAAGTGACAAGCTGTAACACAAAGAAATGACCAATAGTTAAGGAAATGGGAAAGAATAATATTTACCCTTATTTATCACTACTATGATATGCATGATTTGAATTATCATACTATACTGCCACAAGTGACAAATAGGTACATCAAATGACTTTTAACTTCACTAGCCATTAGAAGAATGTAAATTAAAATGACAGTGTGATATCAGATGTCATTAGAAACTTGTCAGAGTAGACGTAATAAAAATAATGCAACTAAGAAACTTGATCACTCACCTCTTGCTGGTGGGAATGTAGAATGGTACAGCTACATGGATAAGGATTTTAGTAGTTTTACATAATACTAAACAATGAGTTTCTGCACAACCCAGTCATTGTATTCTTATGCTTTTATCCCAGTGAAATGCATAGTTATGCCCATATAAACCTATAAATCAATGCTCATGGCAGCTTTATTCACACTACCTTTTGAAGTAGTCATGTTGCCATTTGTTTCATATTTGTTTTTTTGTTTTCTTTTGTATATTTTTAAAAAATTTTTATTGTCAAAACGATATACAGAGCAGTTACAGTTTCATACATTAGGCATTGGATACATTTCTTGTACTGTTTGTTACCTCCTCCCTCATTCCACCCTCCCCCTTTCCTTTTCCCCCCATGAGTTGTTCAGTAGATTTACACTAAACACTTTTGCAAGTATTGCTTTTGTAATTGTTTGTCTTTTTTACCCTGTGTCTCTCGATTTTGTTATTCCCTTTCAGTTTCCTAGTTCTAATACCTGTATACATGGTTTCCAATGTACTCAGATAAGATACAAAGATAGTGCAGGTACAACCACAGGAAGGGGATACAAGAGGATCATCAATAATAGAAGCTACGGTTTCACATCACATGTTGAAAGTAATTACAACAGTGATATAACAGTCGTTTCCATACCCTGAAAACACTAAAGGAAGGAGTAGGAGAAACACTTGGGCTCCTTGGCACAGGATGGAACTTCCTTAACAAAGACCCGGAAATGCGACAAATCAAAGAAAGGATGGAAAAATGGGTCTGCTTCAAACTGCAGAGCTTCTGCAGGGCAAAGGACATAGCTCGCAATATAAACAGAAAGCCCTCAGATTGGGAAAAGATCTTTACCAGCCATACAGCAGACAAAGGCCTCATATCTAAAATACATGCAGAACTAAAAAAATTACATTCCTCCAAAACAAAACCACAAAAACCAATAGCCCCCTCAACAAGTGGGCTAAAGACTTAAAAAGAGACTTCTCTGATGAGGAAATGAGAATGGCCAAGAGACATATGAAAAAGTGCTCTACATCACTGGCCATAAAAGAAATGCAAATCAAAACAACGTTGAGATTCCATCTCACCCCAGTAAGAATGTCCTATATCAAGAAAACTAACAATGACAAATGTTGGAGGGGATGTGGCCAACAGGGAACCGTACTTCATTGTTGGTGGGAATGTAAACTGGTTCAGCCACTCTGGAAAGTGGTACGGAGATTCCTCAGAAGGCTAAGCATAGAGCTCCCCTATGACCCAGCACCACCACTTTTGGGCATCTACGCAAAAGACCAAAAACAAGAACACACTAAAACCACCAGCACAACAATGTTCATTGCAGCACAATTTGTCAGAGCTAGAATTTGGAAGTAATCCAGATGCCCCTCAGTAGACGAATGGATCAGGAAAATGCAATAAAGTTTGGAAAAATGGGACTGCATCAAACTGCAGAGATTCTACACCACAAAGGACATAGCATGCAAGATAAACAGAAAGTCCACAGATTGGGAAATCTTTACTGGCCATACAATGGACAAAGGCCTCATATTTAAAATATATGTATTTATGCATATATATATATATATATAAATTTATTTTATTGTCAAAGTGAAGTACATGGAGTTACAGTTTCATCCATAATACAGTGAGTACATTTCTTATCCAACTTGTTATCTCCTCCCTCATTTTTCCGTTGCCTTCTGCCCTCCCATTTCCCTCTCCCCTCTTGATTTGAACACTTGGTTTATACCATAAAGTTTTGTAAGTATTTCTGTTGCATTGGTTTGTCTTTTTATCCTTTGTCTCTCGATTTTGAGGTTCCCTTTCCTAATTCCAATACACGTATATAGAATATTCAGGGTACTAAAATCAGTTACAGTGCTATCAAGGGTAAAATCACGTGAAGGGAGTATGCAAAAAGAAGCACAAAATAAAACAAAAAAGGGCATGGTTTCACATGGCATGTTGGAAATAACTACAACAGTGCTATATCACTTGTTTTTATAACTTGAGGCTCATTTCGCTTGTGATCATCTATGTGTTCATACTGGCATAGCTCTTGAGCTATTGTAATCTTCTTTTAGGACTATCCTAAATGTGTACAAGTTATTCCCTATAAGGGGAACCAAAGATTCCATGCTTCTTTGGGTCTGGCTTACTTCACTTAGTATGATTTTTTCCAAGTTCTTCCATTTCCTTATGCATGGGGTGGTATCATTCTTTCTGATAGAGGCATAAAATTCCATTGTGTACATGTACCACATTTTCTCGATCCACCAGTCTACTGAGGGGCACCTGAGTTGGTTCCATATTTGAGCAATGACAAATTGTGCTGCTATGAACATAGTTGTGCTGGTGGCTTTAATGTGGTCTTGCTTGTAGTCTTTTAGATAGATGCCCCAAGAGTGGGGCTGCTGGGTCGTACGGGAGAGTGGTTGAACAAGTTTACCTTCCCACCAACAATGTAGTAGGGTTCCCTTTTGGCCACATCTCCTCCAGCATTTGTTATTGTTAGTTTTCCTGATAATTACTGGGGTGAGGGGGAATCTCAGTGTTGTATTGATTTGCATCTCTTTTATGGCCAGTGATGTAGAGCACTTTTTCATGTCTGTTGGACATTCTCATTTCCTCTTCAAAGAAGTCTCTTTTTAAGTCTTTAGCCCATTTGTTGAGGGGGCTGTTGGTTCTTTGAGGATTTGTTTTGGAGGAATTTAATTTTTTGAGTTTTACGTATGTGTCTGTATTTCTTAATGCAGGGTATCAGTATATGAATATATTTAATTGTGACAGTATTAAATGGGAAGTCATTAAGTTTTCCTATGAAAAAGTCATAATTGGTACACAATTGGTAAATAGTACTTAGCTTCCAGGCAATGCTAAGAATTTGACCCTCTAGTTTATTTAGCAGAAAATCTTTTACACTTTACAAATAATTTCATTGATTTGAAGTTGCAGAATTGAAAAATGACATCAGTGTTTTCATGTCTTAGTATGACAAAGGAATTTGTATATTACTTTGCTTACCCTTCTAGTAGGATGGAGTCTTAATATTCCTGCTTCTGCTTAAGAAGCTCCAATCACTGAGCTGTTCACTTCCTAGTCAGGTAGCTTTTCTCCCAATAAAGCAGTACTGACTCTTGGGTTTCCTTATTTCCAGCTGAAAGCAGTCTCTTTATGACTTACATACAGACCTTGACTCTACATCCTAAGATCATACAGAATATATCTATTCTTTCTTTGCCTTTGGACAATCCTACAGATATTTAAAGACAGAGATTCACTGAGTTTTTTCATTTGCAATTCAAAACCTTACTATGTTTGAGCTGTAATATCTTTAAGGAGCTTCTAGTTATCATTGAATAAGTTGATATTCACAGGGAAAGAACTTGTCCAAGATCATATAGGTGATGGTGTCTTCCCTAGACAAAATGAACACAATTACCTTCAATCAATATCTTTAATCTCAGTCCAGAAAACCTATAAAATTTGTCACAGGCAAATAACCATTCTAAACATTGTAGGGAAGGCAGGTAAGGTATGATGTTTGTGTTTTACAATGCAATAACAGAAAAAGAAAGAGTTATAATCACAACTTAGTTCATCACAATTCCAAGTAAAGTAGATTTCACAATAAAATCTTAAGTAAAAATCTATGGAAGCAATGAGAGAATGGATAAAGTATCACTGAAGCATTTCAGGAGAGCTTCTGAGGGATTAAATTGTATACTAGACAAAAAAATAGTAGAAAGGTTGCATAATATGTATGGAGAACATTCCATGCACATGTAATAAATTAAAAATGTCTTTGTTTGGGGAGGAGTCTTGGGGCTGGAACTCAAGGCCTGGATGCTGTATCTGAGCTTCTTTTTCCTCAAGGCTACAGCACTGTACCACTTGTAGCCACAGCTTCACTTCCAGTTTTTTTTGTTGTTGTTGTTTGTTTGTTTTTGGTTAATTGGACATGAGTCTCATAGACTTCCCTGCTTGGGCTGGCTTTGAACTATGACCCTCAAATCTCAGCATGCTGAGTATATAGGATTACAAACATGAGCTAACAGTACATAGCTAAAAATGTCTTAAATGTGTTTAAAATGTCTTAAATGTATAGCTTTCTTTACCCAAACTTCTTTTCCACTATGTTCTCAAGGTCTCTTTTGTGTCTTAATCTGGACATGTTCCATCAGATTTGAATTATAAGGAATGAGGATCTTTTCAATGATTTTGATTGAAGATTGGTGATTTAGGTGTATGTGGAAAACTCATGAAGTGATGGAATTGGTGGTGGATTAGATGACAGTGAAATAATCAGATATGAAGATAATGATCAGGGCATGAATGATGGAGATGTATATATGTGTATACACATGTATATATATATTTGTTTAAAAATCATTGAAAGAGGAGTACTGAAGTCTTCTATCATATCTGTGATGTTGCTTGCAGTGTTATTCTGTTTGTTTATATTTTGCAGCTGTGTTGTTCAGTGCATACACATTTAGATTACTCTGTCAATTGAAGGATCCGTCCCTAATACCTACATAATGTCTCTCTTGGTTGTTGATTATTTTCTTTGCTCTTGTAGTATGTCAACCTAGTGTTGTTTCCTGTTGCTTCTGGTTATTTATATTGGGATTTTCTGGTTCCTAGTATAGTGAATGATTTTTGACTGAAATCTAGGTGGTTGTGATTATATAGGCCTATGGTTATAATTATTTTTCTAGCATCTCCTTTCTTGCTGTTACCAAGTTCAGGTAGAAGTTGAAGCTCTCCATGTGGCTTCAGTTGGCATGTACTGGGAATTATCTGTTACTGTTAGAAAGAAAGAAAATAACAGAATTTTTAATGATTTCCACTGACACTATAGAGCCTTAGCTTGGACTGTTTTAATGGAACTTCTGATTTTCTGGGTTGTTAACTTAAATTCTTTAATTACATGTCTTGGAAATATTAGGCAAAGAAAAACAGGGAAATCATCACTTTGCCATCCCTTGGGTCCTAAGGACTCCAACTAGTTTGCCTTCTTTTGTCTTTCAAAATCTTTTAAAGGTTGTTTTATATATAATATCCACGTTTTTTGGATGCAGTTCAATAGGGTAATGAAGTTATCAATCCTTCTGAAAATAAAAGTTAAACTTAAATTTTCTTTAAATTCATTAGATAAGTAAGTTAATAATTGTTCACATAGTTTAGAATCAAAACAGTAAATGAAAAAGTTTTCTATCAGATTGTCTATTCTTCATAGTTCTTTAGAGGCACAAATAATCTCTGTTTCTAGAGGTGTTTAATGAATAGATAAAATTACATTTGTACATATGTGGAAATACACATGCAGGCACTCTACACACACATTCCCAGTTTAAATACAAACAGTAGACTATACACCCAATTCTGTATCTTACTTCCTTTGTAAATTTAAAATTATAGCAGTATAGCCTTAAGATAATTGACTTCCATAATCACATGGGAGTCCATAGCATCAATTCACTTATCGTGTGGACCAACCATAATATATTCAGGCAATCTCTCTTATTGGTGGATATTTACATTGTAATCATGTTATTACAAATAATTATTTAATGGACTAGCTTGTGGCTATATCATTTTGCATATGTTTAGGTTTGCTGTGGGATAAAAGTGATATCAATTTGTAATTTGCTAGATATTGCTAAGTTGTCTCTAGACAAAATGTCCCATTTACATTTCTACTAGCACTGTATTAACAATCTCAGTCATTGCTTAGACATACTTTGTAATTTCCTTGCTAACTTGCTGTGTACTCTTTGTTCGAATCACTTTATTCTCCTATCTCTCATGTTCACATATCTATATTCTTTTGTGGAACTTTAAAATATTTTAACTCAGTATGTGAAAGAATTAATTAACACCTCTAGGTTATGTCAAGGGAAATGCAATTGACTACTTGATGACCAGCTACTTGAAAATTCCCTTGGAAGGGCTTAGAATTAGGTCTCCTTAAGTCATTGCCAAATGTTAGATTTCCTTGTCATAAGAATCGGATGGCCATTGCTGCACCTGCTCATGTCAAGGTACATTCCTCATCATACGATTCTATACAAATAGGACATATTCTAAAAATAACCAAGTAGGGGGGTGGGGTCAAAAGCCAAATTCCCATAAGGAATAATGAAAGATCCTACTCCTCTTCTTCTTGCAGCTAAAGTAGATTTAGTAAAGTATAAGTTGAAATCACTCATTATTTAAGCACATTGTCATTTATATGCTGTAACATGAACTCAGTTCTATATTGCCCAGGACCAAAGTATGTGAGCAACCTTCCTGTTACCTCCCATACTTAAAGGATTCCTCTGGTTTGAGAATGTAGCTTAGTGGTAAAGTACTTGTCTAGCATTCATGAATCCCTGGATTCGACTTCTCAGTGCCACATAAACAGAAAAAGGTGGAAGTGATGCTGTGGCTCAAATCATACAGTGTTAGCCTTGAGCAAAAGAAGCTCAGAGATAGTGCTGGGGCCCAGAATTCACGCCCCAGGACTGACAGAATGAAATAAAACATTCCTCTTGGTTAGTCTCTCAGATCACTTCCCAGAGCCACCCACTGTGGTCAAGTGTTAGAGATCAAAGCTCATATTGTCACTAGGATCTCTAGTGTCCAAAACTAGGTTTGGACACTACAGACTTCTTGATATTGACTCCTTGTGATTAAAATGAAACAAGTGGGAAATACTTGATTTGGATTGCTTCACTGAATCCATACAATTCAAGGCAATTATTAATAACTATGTTTTTATGTACTGGAAAACCAAGAATTAGAAAAAGTAAGTTAGGTCCTTTGAAATTGTGAGGGTTTGTCAGAGTTTTTATTATAATGAACTAAAAACACTGTGTTTTATTCACAGGTTTTATTCTTTTGCAATAACTATATTAGAGTGTTATCACAGGAAATTTTAATAGAAAAAGAATTCATGTCATCATCTTACTAGTCAAAGAGAAAATTTTTTTCTCTGTTCTCTTCTTTATTCTTCTGTTTGTAACAATAGGATAAGGCTGGGGCGGGGGGGGGGGTCACTAGAAAATGCTGCCCAAGACAAATAGATAACAAATATAACTTGTTTCAGTATTTCTAGGCTTAATGGAATGGAGCCAGATGAATATAAATAAAAATATAGGAAAACATACTTTTTTTGCCAGTCCTGGGGCTTGAACTCAGGGCCTGAGCACTGTCCCTGGCTTCTTTTTTATCAAGGCTAGCACTCTGCCACTTGAGCCACTGTGTGACTTCTGTCTTTTTCTATATATGTGCTGCTGAGGAATCAAACCCAGGGCTTCATGTATATAAGGCAAGCACTCTACCACTAGGCCACATTCCCAGTCCTGGAAAACATATGTTTTAAAGTATAAAATAAATGATCCAGTGGTATTGTCTTAGAAATGATGACCTACTCTGTATACAGTGTTGTGGTCGGTAGTAGGGATGATATAAAGAAGAATAGTACAAGATTTCTGCTTCATGTTTGATGAGAGAGATACATTCTTCTATAACAATAACAGTAAATTTTAAAAAGTGTTTTATTTGAATGATGGACAGAATATAATAAGAGGAGAATAAATAAAGGTAATTAACAATGTGCTGAACTTTTTTTTTATCAGTAGGGTTCATAGGACACACTGTTCTCAGAAAATACTCTCCCTATTGTACAACACTTATCTGGCCAGATTAGAGTAAGAGTCATTTGAAGTTTAATGTCTTCTATTCTAACAACCTATTAATATTTGTTGTAGCACTTGAACTTGTGTAACAAATGGACCGGGTAGGATACATATACCCTATAGCATCATCTCAGCTTTAGACTTGGGGTAAATTTTTAGGCTATCATCTTAAACACATGTGTTGATATATTTTTGTCATACTTTTCTGCTTTTCTATCTTTTATTTGACATATTACCATCTAACCTACAATAATATTTACTCAAATTTGTGCTTATGGTCTCCATGGGACAGGCTGTATTTTAATGTCATATATATAATATTGATATTTATTTCATACTCAGTAAATATTTAGTGAATAAGCAAATCTCTTACTAGAATATAAATTGTAGGAAGATTGAGAACTTTTTGTTTGCTTTGCTTTCTTCTGTATCTCCAATACTAGAAAAGACAAACACAGACTATTTTTAAGGTAGGTAATAGTTGGATGAATGAACAAATCTATTTCTTTAATATCCAAAGTTCTGATGAAGGACTGTTTAATGTATAAGCATAAAACATTCTAATAACTGAATAGGACTTCGCTTCTTTACTTAGAAAACAATACTATTATACAAGTTCTATAATTGCTCACACTTCAATGATTTGTGACTAAATCCTAAGGCACAAGGCAAGTTAGGAAACTTGTTAAGTAGTGGTCATAGTGATAATGATGAAATGGAACCTGCAAAATCTTTTAAAAATAATTCTAGTAAGATTGCTGGAAAATGTCAAAATAAAAACTGTCACAACTCCAGTTATTAACCAAAAGTTTGCAAAATTTTGTGGGATATGTATTCAGGAAAAGTGACTAAATATGAATCTGTTCACAATGTATTCTCGGCTCTGTGGTATCCTTGGAAATCAGTGGACATGAAATCATGCAAAAGTCAGTAACCTGACATCAGATGGGATAAAAGAACTTCCAAAGCACATTTTCAGAAAAATGTTATTTCGTGTATTTGGAAGTTTCATGGAAAACTGTACCTGAAAAGCCTGTCCTTAATAGATCTGACTCAGTGCTCCAATACAAGCTGCCCTTTTTCTTGGGACATTTGCTGAAAAGAAGCAGTGGCAATTTTTTAATACTGAAACTGTATAAGGAAATAGATGGAACAAACAAGCAGCTAACCATATTACTTCCAAATAAGAGCTGGACAATTAGATCTTCACATGAGACTATAAAATTCCAGTCTGTTACTGGAAATTTAGAAAGCGTGTACATGCATAGTGGTTTGTCTATGGTCTCTGCTATGCATATCTGAAAAAAAAACACCTATCTCTTAACCTTTGGCTGGCTCTGAGATTCTGAGAAAGTAGAAATTAAAGCTAAGTTAGAGCAGTCAATAGCATGCTGTGTCATTCAGGGAAAGTTAAAAAATACCACAGATCCCTCTTTTAAAGGCAATGACACTAATTTATTCAAGGCATTTAAGGAACTATTGTTTGATCACTAAGTTATCTGACTAGAGATTCCAATGGAAACACAAAATAGAGTATAAACTCTACAACACTAGTTCAGGAAAGTTGTTAAAAAAACTAACAACAATAACAAAATAACCAAAGCAATAATAAACTCTGGAGCAAGGGAGAATCTGATTTTTGCAGTTGTAAAATTTCTTGGTGAACATAGATACAAAATTCATAAACGAAATACTTGCAAGCCAAATTACAAACACATTAAGATCTTACACCATGATCAAGTTAGCTTCATTCCAGGGATGCAAGGCTTGTTCATCATATGCAAATTGATAAATGTAACAGAGCAGAGAAACAGAAACAAGAACAAGAAGTACATAATCATATCAATAGATGCCAAAAAAGGCTTTCATAAAAATCTAAACTCCCCTTATTATAAAATCCTCAAAGAACACTCAGAGTTTCATATTTCAATATAATAACATTAAACTGAGGGAGGAAAATTTGAATGCATTTCCTTAAAAATCTGAAATGAGATATGGGTGTCTACTATCATTACTCATATTCAAGATAGCACTTGAATTCTAAGCCAGGGTAATAAGGCAAGAAGAAGAACAAAAGAAATGTGAATAGGAAAAGAAGTCAAATTTTCTATGTTGGGAGTCAATAGGATCTCTTAGTTAAAAGATATAAAAATTCCACGAGAAAAAGCTTAGGTCTAGCAAGGTGTCATGGTAAAAAAACCAACTTACAAAAATTAGTATATTTCCTATGCAGCAATAATTAAATCACTGAAAAATAAATCAGGGAAACCATCTCATCAGAATAGGCTAAAAATTTTAAATAGTAAGGCTTAAGTTCAATGCAAGTTGCTAAAAGCCCTTATAATGAAAACTGTGAACTACTGAAAAAAATAGGGGAAATAACAAGATAGAAAGACCTCCTAAGTCCATGGATTGCCAGAATATATATTAAAAGGACCATACTACCAAAACTGATAAACAAATTCAGTGACATCCCCACAAAATTTTCAGTAAAATTCTTCACAGAAGTAGAAAAGTCCTAAAATCCATACAGAGAAACACAGAAGATCCCAAATAGCCAGTGCTACCATAAGCTGTAAGAGTAATATTAAGGACATCACAGCACCTCACTCCAAATTACACTACATAACCATATAATACTAGCACAACTATATACACATAGCTAAATGGAATAGAATGCAAGCCCCAGAAATAAGCTTAAGGAAGCTAAGTTGCTGTCATCAACAACACAAAATAAAGGGGAAAACAGCCTCTTAAAGAAGTGGTGCTGAGAAAACTGAATATTTTCATTTAGAACACCATTTACAAAGCTTAACCCAAAATAGATCAAAGGCATCAATATAAAATCAGAAATGATTAGAGGACAACATATGGGAAAAACTTGAGGATATAGGCATAGACAGGAGCTTTATCAACAGTATTCCAGTATCTCAGGATCAGAGTAGAATTGACCATGAGATGGTATCAAATTTAAAAGCATGATTATAGCAAGTGAAACAATACAATCACTAATGGAAATCAATATGGACATTCTTCAGAAAAACTAAATATAATTTCATTTAGTATTTTTTTTTCAAATTTTTATTATCAAACTGATGTACAGAAAAGTTACAGTTTCATACGTTAGGCACTGAATACATTTCTGTTACCGTTAGTTAACTTGTCCCTCATAACCCCCTCTCTCCTCCCCCTTTCCCTCCCCCCCCCACGGAGGTGTTCAGTTCACTTACACCAAACAGTTTTGCAAGTATTGCTTTTGATGTTGTTTGTCTTTTTTTACCCTGTGTCTCTCAAATTTGGTATTCCCTTTCAATTTTCTACTTCCAATACCAGTGTATACGGTTTCCAATATACTCAGATAAGATTACAGAGATAGTGTAGGTACAAACACAAGAAGGTGATACAAGAACATCATCAATAATAGAATCTACAGATACACATGGGTCATTAAAAGTAGTTACAACTGTGGTATAACAATTGTTTCCATAACATGCAGTTCATTTCACTTAGCATCATCTTATGTGTTCCTAAGGGTATAGCTATTGGGCCTTGTGATGCTCTGCTATGACTTGCCTAAACCTGTGCTAATTATTCCCAATAAGGGATACCATAGAGTCCATGTTTCTTTGGGTCTGGCTCACTTCACTTAGTATAATTTTTTCCAAGTCATTCCATTTCCTTACAAATGGGACAATGTCATTCTTTCTGATAGAGGCATAAAATTCCATTGTGTATATGTACCACATTTTCCTGATCCATTCGTCTACTGAGGGGCATCTGGGCTGGTTCCAGATTCTCGCTATGACAAATTGTGCTGCGATGAACATTGTTGTGCTGGTGGCATTACTGTGATTTTGTTTGTGGTCTTTTGGATAGATACCCAAAAGTGGGGCTGCTGGGTCATAGGGGAGTTCTATATTTAGCCTTCTGAGGAATCTCCATACTGCTTGCCAGAGTGGCTGAATCAGTTTACCTTACCACCAACAATGAAGTAGGGTTCCCTTTTGGCCACATCCCCTCCAACAATTGTTATTGTTAGTTTTCTTGATATATCACATTCTTACTGGGGTGAGATGGAATCTCAATGTTGTTTTGATTTGCATTTCTTTTATGGCCAGTGATGTAGAGCATTTTTTCATATATCTCTTGGCCATTCTCATTTCCTCATCAGAGAAGTCTCTTTGTAAGTCTTTAGCCCACTTGATGAGGGGGCTATTGGTTCTTTGCGGTTTTGTTTTGGAAAAAGGAAATTTTTTTAGTTCTGCATATATTTTAGAGATGAGGCCTTTGTTGAATGTCCGTTAAAGATCTTCTCCCAGTCTGTGGGCTTTCTGTTTATCTTGCGAGCTATGTCCTTTGGCGTGCAGAAGCTCTGCAGTTTGATGCAATCCCATTTGTCCAACCTTTCTTTGATTTGTAGCCTTTCTGGGTCTTTGTTAAGGAAGTTCCGTCCTGCGCCAAGGAGCCCAAGTGTTTCTCCTACTCCTTCCTTTACTGTTTTCAGGGTGTCTGTTTTGATTTCAAGGTCATTAATCCATTTGGAATTGATTTTGGTGCAGGGTGATATATAAGGATCTAGTTTTAGTTTGTTGCATGTGTTGAGCCAGTTTTGCCAGCACCACTTGTTAAAGAGGCTATCTTTCTTCCATACTATTCTTTTAGCTCCTTTATCAAAGATTAAGTAGGCGTAGTTCTGTGGGTTCATTTCTGGGTCTTCAATTCTGTTCCATTGGTCTTCAGGCCTGTTCCGGTGCCAATAACAAGCTGTTTACATTACTATAGCTTTATAATACAGCTTGAAGTTGCGTATTGTAATTCCTCCAGCACTGTTCTTTCTGCTTAGGAGTGTTTTTGCTATTCTAGGTCTTTTATTGTTCCATATGAATTTCTGGATTGCTTCCTCTATTTCATTAAAGAATGGTGTTGGGATATTAATGGGTATTGCATTGAATTTGTAGATATCCTTTGGCAATATTGCCACTTTGATTATATTAATCCTCCCAATCCAGGAGCATGGGAGGTTTTTCCATTTCCGTAGTTCTGACTTAATTTCGTTTTTCAAGCTTTTAAAATTCTCATCAAAGAGGTCTTTAACTTCTTTGGTTAAGGTTATTCCCAGGTATTTTATGTTTTGGGGGGCTATTGCAAAAGGAGTCGCTTTCCTGATTTCAGCCTCAGTCTTCGGGTCGTTAGCATAGAGAAAGGCCATTGATTTTTGAGGGTTTATTTTATATCCTGCAACTTTGCCAAAGTTTTGGATCAGCTCTAGTAGCTTGGGGGTAGAGTCTATGGAATTCTTTAGATATAGGATCATGTCATCTGCGAAGAGGGAAAGTTTAACTTCATCTTTTCCTATTTGGATCCCCTTTATATTTTCTTCTTGCCTAATTTCTCTGGCTAGGAATTCTAGTACTATGTTGAAGAGCAGGGGAGAGAGTGGACATCCCTGCCTTGTTCCTGATATTAAAGGGAATGGCTTTATTTTTTCACAATTTACAGTTATGCTAGATGTTGGTTTGTCATAAACTGCCTTGATTTTATTCAGGAATGTTCCCTGGAATCCCAGTTTTTCCAGGGCTTTTAGCATAAATTGGTGCTGGATTTTATCGAACGCTTTTTCCGCATCCAGAGATAAAACCATGTGGTTCTTTAGCTTGCTCCAGTTGATGTGGTGGATTACATTAATTGACTTGCGTATATTAAACCAATTTTGAATCCCTGGGATGAATCCAGTTTGATCGTGGTGTATGATTTTTTTGATGACCTGTTGAAGTCGATTGGCCAGAATTTTGTTGAGAATTTTTGCGTCTATGTTCATCAGGGAGATCGGTCTGTAGTCCTCTTTCCGTGATGAGTCTCTGCCTGGTTTTGGCATAAGGGTTATACTGGCTTCATAGAATGAGTCTGGGAGTCAACGTTCTCTTTCAATTTCATTGAAGAGTTTGAGAAATATTGGTGTGAGTTCTGTTTTGATGGCCTTGTAGAATTCTGCAGTGAATCCATCTGGACCTGGGCTTTTCTTGGATGGGAGATCATTTATTGCCCTTTCTATTTCAATACTGGATATGGGTCTGTTTAGAAGGTTTAAATCTTCATGGTTGAGTTTGGGGATATCAATTTTTCCTAGGAAATCATCCATTTCTTCCAAGTTTTCGAATTTGTTGGCATAAATGTTTGCAAAATAGTCCCTTATTATTTTCTGAATTTCAGTTATTTCTGTGTTGATGTTACCTGTTTCATCTCTGATATTGTTTATTTGAGTGTGCTGCCTTCGTTTTTTGGTCAGGTTTGCCAGGGGTCTGTCTATCTTGTTGATTTTTTCAAAGAACCAACTCTTTGTTTTGTTGATTCTTTCAATGGTTTTATTCGTCTCTAATTGATTTAATTCTGATTTGATTTTAATTATTTGCTTCTGTCTATTGACTTGAGGTTTGGCTTGCTGTTCTCTCTCCAGAAAATTAAGGTGCTTCCTTAAATTACTTAGTTGCTGTTTCTCCAGTTTGTTGATGTAAGTACTCAGAGATATAAATTTTTCTCTGAGTACTGCCTTTGCTGTGTCCCAAAGGAGCTGGTACTTTGTGTCCTCAACTTGGTTGAAGTCCATAAACATTTGAATTTCCGTTTTAATTTCTTCAATGACCCACTGATGGTTCAGCAGTGTGTTGTTTAGTCTCCATGAAGTGTAGGATTTTCTGTGGTGGCTGTTCGAGTTCAGCTCTAATTTTATTCCATTGTGGTCTGAGAGAATGCAGGGAATGGTTTTGATACTTCTGAATTTGTACAGATTTTCTTTGTGCCCTATGATGTGATCTATTTTGGAGAATGTTCCATGTGCTGCAGAGAAGAATGTGTATTCTGACCTAGCTGGTTGGAATATTCTGTAGATGTCGGTTAAGTCTAGATTGTCTATGCAATTATTAAGATCTGTGGTTTCTTTGTTCAGTTTTTGGCGTGTTGATCTGTCCAGAGGTGATAGTGGAGTTTTAAAGTCCCCAACTATCAATGTGTTTGGGTCTATGAGTGTTTTTAGAGTCAGTAGTGTTTGTTTGATGAAGTTGGGTGTTCCTGCATTTGGTGTGTAGATATTTAGAATGGTTATTACTTCCTGTAGGAGAGATCCTTTTACTAGTATGTAGTAGCCTTCTTTGTATCTTCTTACCTTTTTAAATTTGAAGTCAATTTTGTCTGATACTATTGCAACTCCGGCCTGCATATGGGGGCCATTTGCTTGATAGATTTGATTCCAGCCTTTCATTTTTAGAAGATGTTCACTTTTGCTGGATAGATGTGTCTCTTGGAGGCAGCAGAAAGATGGATCTTGATTTTTGATCCAACTTATGAGCCTATGTCATTTGATTGGAGAATTAAGTCCATTAATGTTGACAGGATTGAGAGATGATCGTTTGTTCCTTTCATTATCACTATCTTGTTTAAAGCGGTGTCTTCCCATTTCTTGATCTGATATTTACTATTTAGTGTTCATTTCTCTGTCTGTATTGGGATCTTGATTATTTTCCCTGTGTAGTACATCTTCGAAGATTTTCTGTAAAGCTGGTTTTGTGGAGATATATTGTTTCAGTTTTTCCTTATTGTGGAAGACTTTTATTTGACCTTTGGCTATGAATGAGAGTTTGGCTAGGTACAGAATTCTTGGTTGGTAGTTATTTTTATTTAGGGTTTGGTATACTTCATTCCAGGCTCTCCTTGCTTTCATGGTCTCTGCTGAGAAGTCTTGGGTAATTCTGATTGCTTTTCCTTTATATGTGATTGTTTTCTTTGACCTAACAGCTTTGAGTATTTTTTCCTTGCACTCTGCTGAAGCTGTTTTGATCACAATGTGTCGGTGGGATGTCCTATTCTGGTCTGGGCGATTTGGGGTTGTAAATGCTTCTTGTATCTGTACAGGCCTTTCCTTCTGGATATTTGGGAAGTTCTCAGCTAATATTCTGTTAAATAGATTGCCTATCCCATTAACTTCTTTCTCCAAGTTTTCCTCAATACCTATTATTCTTAAATTGGACTTCCTGATCGTGCCTTGAATCTCCTGTAGCTATCTGTTTTGTTGTTTGGACTGGGTTTGTATTGATTTTTGATCTTTCTCCATAGAATCTAAGGAATCTTCAGCTCCTGAAATTTGATCCTCTGCTTCAGTTAGTCGGGACTGTAGGCTAGCTACTTGATTTTGAATCTCTTTTCCTTCTGACTGGTCTTTCCTGATGATTTCCATGTCATTTCTTATGTCTTGTATGGACTTCTTTACTTCATTAACTTCATTACTTTGGTTTTGATTGTTGTCTCTCAGATCTTTAAGCTGGGTAGCTATCTCTTCATTTGACTCTTGAAGTTCATTTATCTTTCTATTTGTGGATGCCATGAAATTCTCCATTAATTTTTGCTTTGCCTCCTCATGCTCTAGAATAATTGACTGAAGAGATTCAAACTTTTCATTTATCATGCTTATCAGTAGACTTTGTAGAGCATTTTGGGGGTTCTCTTCTATGTCTTTGATTGGCTGCTCTGCTTCCTGCTTGTTTTGAGTGGGGGATAGGACTTCATTGTTTGCCATCTTCCTTGTGTTTCTTCTGCCCATTTGAATTGGGAATGCCAGTCTACCAGCGCCTGTGAGCACCGTTTAAGACCCAAAGCAGCCCTTACCAAGCACTGTTGTGTAAATCTTACAAGTACACAATTATATACAGATAACTTGTATACCTGTCTATAAAGTTAGATTTGGTCTTCCTAAAGAATACAATTTCAATATAACAAGCGATCCTGGGCCCTGGATTCAGTAGTTACTTATTTACTGTTACAATCCTATATGCAATTCTTGTTTTTATATTAAGTTCTTTTAGGACTGGCTTTCTCTATGAACCCCTTTGATTAACTCAGATTAAGCTGGGATACCCTCTCTCCAATAACCAGGGGTCAATGGAACCTGGAGATCCAGGCAGTAAGTCAGGAGGGTAAGTTGGAGATAGTAAAGAGAATAGAGTAAAATGTATTGGGGAGGGGAGGTGGTGATTTTGGTTTAGTTTCAGTGACATGAAAATGTGGAGAAGAGTAGAATCAGTAGAAAGAACAAGGTTAAAATGACAGACAATGGAGAGTTAGCAGAAAAGAGTGGAGGTGTTATTCATAGGAAAGTAATTTTTAAAGAAAGAGAACGCAAAGAGAGAAATAAAGTAAAAATATTGGAAGACAGATACACAAAACAGAGAAAAATTATTTAAAACAGAAGAAAAAATAAATAAAAAGGAAAAAAAACAGAGAAGGAACAACCCAAACAAACAACAACAACAAAAAAACTTGATAAAACAAACTGGTAAAAATGGAAAACAAACAAACAAATAAAAAACAAACAAACAAAACAACCAACGATGTTTCAGATGTGAAAAAATTAAAAAGAAAAAATTTTTTTAAAATGTTTGAAAATAAAAAAAAAAATGGAGTCCTTCTTGTTTAGGTGGTCTTTCCCCAGACTCTGGTTTCCTTGAGATGTTCTGCAGTCTATTTTCCTGATTGGCTGGTTTGACTTTATTTCAGTATGCAAGGGGTGGATCTGTTCTGATTCTTCTCCCCTGTTGGTGCAATCCTGGGTCTCTGAGGTTGGCACAGCTTGCAGGTGGGCCTTGGCGTCTTCTGTAGATGGGGACGTGAGCAGTCTCAGGAACTGTGTCTCCTCTGTCTGCTGTGGAGCCGCTGCCTTTGATGCCTGGATTTGAATAGGCTGTGGACTCAGCAGGGCAGGGTGCCTCTGGCCTGTTTTGCTTGGCTGAGAGTTGCTTGCCTGGGGGAGGTGGCCTCCTTGGCGGAGGTGGCTATGGAATGCAGCTCCGTTTTGGGCTGGGAATTGGGCTTCCTCTGTGACGGGACCGTTTAGCTGTCCCAGGAACTGTTTGTTCCTCCGTCTGGTGTTTCCGTGCCGCCGGTAGCTGCTTGCAGCTTTTGCTTTAAATTTAGAAAATCCGGCGAGCAGGACGGTAACCTCTGGCTAAGTTGCTGCCCAGGACACGCCTCCCACCTGGGCAGGGGGCATTCTCCTGGGCGGAGCTGGCTCACACTGTTCAGTCCCTCTTGCCCTTTTTAAAGATGGCTACTTTGACCTCGCTTTCCCCAGGCCCGCTTTAGTTCCAATCTGCTCTGACCCTATGCCAGTGGCAAAGATTGTGCTTTGCTCTGGCGGTCGGGGAAGGGCTGCCTTCCAGAAGCTGCTCTGTGGGCTCGAGTGAGACTATCTTTCGTGGGGTACTCACGCTTTCTCTGCGATTTCAGGTCGTCCGTGCTCAGCCGCTGTCTGGAGTATTTCTCGCTGGTCTATGCTGTGTGCTTTAGCCGTGTGGAGTGCAGGTTGCTGTGCTGGGCGCTGTGCTGGCGCCGGCACTGGCGCGGCGGCAAGACGCCGCCCGGAGCTCAAATCTGTGTTTTCAGACCAGCAAAGTAGATTTTTCCTTCCTGGCCAGAATCCCTGTACTGTTAGAACTTACTTTGGCTGTCTTTCTAGGAGTAAAAGTTTCTATGAGGTGAGAAAACTGGGACATCGGAGGGAGCTCAGCTAGGGCTCTGCTTCTCCTCCACCATCTTCCCGGAAGTTCTCCTTTAGTATTTTTAAGGACAAACATGCTAGTACCACATCTATTTTTATCTGGGAATTTCTTAATTTCACATTCAGTTCCATAGCAGAATTTTGTTTAGTTCAGAGGTCTTGTTTATAGTTCTTTAGCATTTCAGTAATTTGGAAATACCATTTGCTATTGTACTGACGTACATCATATCATAGGAAAAGTTAGATGTAAGTCTTATTGAGAGTTCCTTATAAGGGATGAGTTACTTCTCTCTCCTTATAAGATTCTCTCTTTTGATTTTGTCTCTAACAAGTTGGATATAATTTGTCTAATTATGAACATCTTTGAATTTATCATATTTCCATTTTGTTTTGACTAATGGATAGAGTAAATTCTCAGCAAAATTTAAGATTTTTTTATTCATTATTTTTTCTTTCAGTGTTTTTACATGCAATTGACAAAATTATATAATCAAGCTGTACAGTGTGATATTTTGATGATATGTACATTTTAAATGGGTGCAAGGGATTATGTGTGTTACAAATAGTTAAGATCTACTCTTACCAAATTTAAATTAAGCAATCCAGTATTTTTAACTATAGTTATGATATGCATCAGGTCTTCAGCACTTTGTATATAAGTGTGTGCGTGTATGTGTGTGCATGCGCATGTGTGTGTGTGTGTGTGTGGTGTGTGTGTGTGCGTCTCCCTGTCCTAGGACTTGAACCCTAGGCCTGAGTGCTCACTCTGAGTTCCTTCCTTCCTTCCTTCCTTCTTTCCTTCCTTTCTTCCTTTTTCTCTTTCTCTGTCTCTCTTTTTCTCTGTCTCTCCCTCCCTCCCTTCATTTTCCTTTCTTTCTCCCTTCCTTCTTTTTTTCTTTCCTTCCTTCCTTCCTTCCTTCCTTCCTTCCTTCCTTTCAACACACTACATTATTTATTTGAAATCCTACAGAAAACAAATACCAATGTAGTCAGCTATACTTTGATAGGGACTGAATTAGTAGATAGTATATTTTTAGTCTTTTCCATTGATATGAACCATTGTTATTCTTAGCAATTGAAAATCATTGCTTAAATTTGTTTTGAAATATTAAAACTGCACTGACATATAGAATATACATATTAGGCATTCCTTTTAAACATACAATTTGGAAATCACACAATTATATACAATAAATATACGAAATACATTAAAATTATGAAAGACATGCAACTGTAAAATCAACATAAGGATACGTTAATTATTTGAAAAATACTGTCTTTCCTTTGAGTTTCCTTTGTTTAAGGCTATGGCTCTATCACTTCAGCCTCAGACCAACTTCCAGTTTTGGGGTGATTAATTGGAAATAAGAACTGCACAGGTTTTGGCATGTTGATCTGTCCAGAGGTGACAGTGGTGTGTTAAAGTCTCCAACAACCAATGTGTTTCGATCAGACCCAGTGGCCCCCTCAACACATAGGCCAAGGACCTAGAAAGAGACTTCTCTGTAAAGGAAATGAGAATGGCCAAGAGACACATGAGGAGGTGCTCTACAACACTGTAATACACCTAGAACAAACTAAAACTAGATCCTTATATATCACCCTGCACCAAAATCAATTCCAAATGGATCAAAGACCTTGAAATAAAAACAGATATACTGAAAACACTAAAGAAGGAGAAGGAGAAACACTTGGGACTCCTTGGCACAGGACGGAACTTCCTTAACAAAGACCCAGAAATGCTACAAATCAAAGAAAGGATGGACAAATTGGACTGCATCAAATTGCAGAGCTTCTGCAGGGCAAAGGACATAGCTCGCAAGATAAACAGAAAGCTCACAGATTGGGAAAAGATCTTTACCAGCCATACAAGGGACAAAGGCCTCATATCTAAAATATATGCAGAACTAAAAAAATTAAATTCCTCCAAAATAAAACCGCAAAGAACCAACAGGCCCCTCAACAAGTGGGCTAAAGATTTAAAAAGAGACTTCTCTGGTGAGGAAATGAGAATAGCCAAGAGACATATGAAAAAGTTCTCTACATCACTGGCCATAAAAGAAATGCAAATCAAAACAACATTGAGATACCACCTCACTCCAGTAAGGATGTCCTTTATCAAGAAAACTAACAATAGTAAACGTTGAAGGGGATGTGTCCAAAAGGGAACCCTACTTCATTGTTGGTGGGAATGTAAACTGGTTCAGCCACTCTGGAAATCAGTATGGAGATTCCTCAGAAGGCTAAACATAGAGCTCCCCTATGACCCAGCAGCCCCACTTTTGGGCATCTACCCAAAAGACCACAAACAAGAACACACTAAAGTAACCAGGACAACAAAGTTCATTACAGCACAATTTGTCATAGTGGAAAATATGGAACTGACCCAGATGCCCCTCAGGAGATGAATGGAACAAGAAAATGTGGTACATATACACAGGGGAATTTTATGCTTCTGTGAGAAAGAATGACATTGCCCCATCCCTAAGGAAATGGAAGTACTTGGGAAAAATTATACTGAGTGAAGTGAGCCAGACCCAAAGAAACATGTAAGTGATCTTAGTACCCCAGATACTGTATAAATGTGTATTGGGATTAGGGAAGTGAAAGGGAACACCAAAATTGAGAGACAAAGGATAAAAAGACAAAGCACTGCAACAGTGATACTTACAAAACCATTTGGTGTAAACCAACTGTACAACTCATGGGGGGGAGAGGGAAACAAGGAAGAGGGAGCCCAGGGAAAAATGTGGGAGGAGGTAACAAGTTGAACAAGAAGTGTACTCACTGCCTTACATGTGAAACTGATACCCCTCTGTACTTCACTTTGACAATAAAGAGAAAAACTAAAAAAAAAATTAAAGAATCGCACAGACCTTCCTGCTTGGGCTGGCTTAAAACGACAGTCTTCTGGTATCAGCCTGTTGAGTAATCAGAATTACAGACATGAGTTACTGGCACCTTGTTCTTCAAAAGTCTCTCTAACACCTCTGTACTTCACTTTAACAATGCACAATCATTTAAAAAAAAGTCTTTGATGTTTGCAACAAAGTTTGTGCTGTTTGATTAAGCATTACTTGCTTAACTATTGTTTGAAGATTATCTTCTTTTTTTATTTTGTTCTACAGCTCTACTGGTTAAATCATTGATTAAAAATTTCAAGTCTGGGGCTGGGGATATAGCCTAGTGGCAAGAGTGCCTGCCTCGGTATACCCGAGGCCCTAGGTTCGATTCCCCAGCACCACATATACAGAAAACGGCCAGAAGCGGCGCTGTGGCTCAAATGGCAGAGTGCTAGCCTTGAGCGGGAAGAAGCCAGGGACAGTGCTTAGGCCCTGAGTCCAAGGCCCAGGACTGGCAAAAAAAAAAAAAAAAAAAAAAAAAAAATTCAAGTCTGTCATTGAGCAATGCTGTAAATTTTCACTTTATTTTTTGTTTACTTTTTTTCCCCCAGCAGTCCTGGGGCTTGAAATCTTGGGCCTGGGCACTGTCCCTGGGCTCCTGCACAAGGCTAGTTCTCTACCACTTGAGTAACAGCACCACTTCTGGCTTTTTTTTTTTTTTGCCAGTCCTGGGCCTTGGACTCAGGGCCTGAGCACTGTCCCTGGCTTCTTTTTGCTCAAGGCTAAGCACTCTGCCACTTGAGCCACAGTGCCACTTCTGGACATTTTCTATATATGTGGTGCTGGGGAATCGAACCCAGGGCTTCATGTATATGAGGCAAGCGTTCTTGCCACTAGCCCATATTCCCAGCCCCACTTCTGGCTTTTTCAATGATTAATTGGAGATTAGATTCACATGGACTTTCTTGCCTTGGCTGGCTTTGAAACACAATCCTCTGATTTCAGCCTCTTGAGTAGATGAGATTACTAGCTTATTTTTTACTTTAAACATTGTTTTATTGTTATTGTAAAGGTGATATGCAGAAGGGTTACAGTTACATATGTCAGGTAAAGAGTACATTTCTTTTTGAACAATGTCACCCCTTCCCTCACTGTCTACCAGTTTTTTCCTTCCATCCCCACCCACAAATTGTACATATATATATATATATATATATATATATATATATATATATATATTACTTTTTAATGCCAGAAGTTTTATTTGGTATTTTTATAATCTATATATTTTAGTGTTTTTTTTCTATTTGGTAAAACTTATTTATGTATTTAATTTTTGTTTGTATACATAGATATTTTTTACTTCTCTGATTATATCTTAGTTTATTTAAAGTGTTTTCCAGTGTAAGCAAATTTTTAGCTTTTCCAGCGAGTTTCTATTGACTATTTTGTGGGGAGTAGGTCACATAGCAAATATCTGTCTTTTCCTATGCACTTTAGAAAGAAATCAGCCTCATGAGTAGCTAGGATTGCAGGCATGAGCCAGCAGTGCCCACCTCAAGTAGTTAGGATTATAGGTATGAGCCACCTATGATCAACTTTTAAATCACGTATGTGATGTGCATTATATTGGATATACTGAAGTCTGGGCTTTGATCCTAGATACATGACTTGATCCAAGTGGCAGACATAATGTGTTGTACGGTTCCTATCTTATACAGCACTCTATCACACTTAAAACTTTCCAGATGAATACCTTAGTGCTGACCTGAGTGACATGGATAAGGTTTGAGAAGAGTCTCTCTTTTAATTGTTACAAGTATTACTATTTTAAAAACTGTTACAAAATGCACATAAGATAAAATTTGCAATTTTAGTCATTCTTAAATATGTAGTTCAGAAGTATTAAGTGCATTCATACTAATATGAAAACAATCTCCACTGACTTGTTAATTTCTAAGCAAAAGCACCAAAAGGAAGAATCGACAAATGGGTACTCTAAAATAAAAGTCTTCTGTACAGAAAAGGAAACAATCAATGGAACTAAAAAGCAAATTAACTGAATGGGAGTAAATATTTTCATACTATTATCTGGTGAGTGAATTATGTCAAGAATTTATAAGTAATTTGATGTCAAAGAGACAAAGAATCCAATTAAAAATGGGCTAAAGGCTTGGATAGTTCCCCAAGGAAGATATAGAAATGGCTAACAGATATATGACAAAATGTTCAATATCACTAGTCATCAGGGAAATGCAAATTAAAACCACTTAACCCCAGATAGAATGGCTATTATCAAAAAGATGAAAATTTTAAAAATGCTGGCAAGAATATAGAGAAAAGGAAGCTCTTGTCTACTATTGGTAGGAATGTCAATTAGTAGAGTCATGATAGAAGTTCCCTCCCTCAGATCAAAAATTGAAATAGGGCTGGGGATATAGCCTAGTGGCAAGAGTGCCTGCCTCATATACACGAGGCCCTAGGTTCGATTCCCCAGCACCACATATACAGAAAACGACCAGAAGCGGCGCTGTGGCTCAAGTGGCAGAGTGCTAGCCTTGAGCGGGAAGAAGCCAGGGACAGTGCTCAGGCTCTGAGTCCAAGGCCCATGACTGGCCAAAAAAAAAAAAAAAAAATTGAAATAGTGTTTCATACATCAATCCCACTATTGGGTATATATAAACACAAAGGAAATGAAATCAGCATGGAGAAGGAACAGCTTCATCTCCCATGTTTATTTTAAAACTAGTCACAGTAGCCAGGAGATGAAATCAATCTAAGTGTACACCAGGGTATGAATGGACATAAAGTGTAGTATAAGTACACATAGAAATATAGTTTATCCATAAAAAATCATACAGCCGTATTATATGTAAAACATTGATGGACCTGAAGGACATTGTGGTAAGTGAAATAGTCAGATATACAAAGACATGACTACATGAGCTTACTTATATAAAATATGAAGAGGCTTACCAATACAGGTTGAAATTAAAACTAATTACCAAAGAATGGAGTGAGTAATGAAAAGGGTAAAGTATAAAGAAGTTGGCCAATTAGTACAAGTGTTACAGGTAGCTATGAGGAGTAAATCCTGGCATCCTATTTTACCATATGGTGAATAATGACTGTAAATGTCAAAATAGAAGGGGCTGTAGTCTGGACTCTGGTAGCAATTGCCTGTAATAGTAGCTCGCCAAGAGGCTGAGATATGAGGACTGCAGTTTGAAGCCAGGCAGAAAAGTCCATTAAGATTTTTCTCTCTAATTAACCACCAAAAAGTTGAAAATGGAGTGTGGCTCAAGTGGAAGAGTACCAACTTTAATTGAAAGAGCTAAGGAACTGGCACAAAATAGAACACAGTATTTGATTGTAAGAAATTATAAAAGTTAACAAAGTTTAGCAAAATAAAACACTAGGATGTGGGTAGTGGAAAAGGGTGACATGGTGTCTACAGAGAAAGAACAGGCAAATGAAGAGAAGGTACTTAGTAATTCAACATATCCCCTACAAAATTGAAGAGTTATGGACAGGGAGGGGTAGAGGAGGGATGGGTGAGAATATTGAAAGAGGTGACATTGATCAAGATATATTATATTCATAAACTGCTTTGTCAAATGACAACTTCTTTGTACAAGTACTTAAAGATAACCACAGCAGCAAAGAACATATCAGGCATAGTGATATAGACCTGTAATTCCAGCTCCATGGGAGATATAAACATGTTTGTATATTATTATTTAATTGAATACTCTTTTTAATTTGTTTTTGTCAAGGTAATGTATAGAGGAGTTACAGGTACATATGTAAATATGTAGTGAGTACATTTCTTGTCAAACTTGTTACCCCCTCCCTCATATTTCTCCCACCTTCCCTCCCCAACCCCCACTGGTACAGGTAATTTGCAACATAGTGTCTTATGAGTATTGCTTTTGCATGGGTTCACCCTTTATCCTTTGTTTCACCATTTTAATGTTCCCCTTCTCTTCCCTATTACAGAAAAATGCATATCCAATACCCAGGGTACTGAAATAAACTACAGTGACAACAAAGGATAAACCATAGGAAAGAAAACAAAAAAAATTCACTAGTACATTAAAAATAACAATAAAAAACCATTTGTTTCCATATCTTGGAGTTCATTTCACTTAGCATCACCTTATATGATCATATGTATATAGCTATTGAGCTGTTGTGTACCTTTGTTAGTGAAAGTGTTCTATTACAAAAAAAGAAATTGTAAAAGAAATTATAAAATTTAAGCTAATGGATATGCTAATTATCCTTGATACCTACCCAATGTATCCATGAATAAAAAATTGTAGTGTCTGCAGGCACCAGTGGCTTACACCTGTAATCAATCGTAGCTTGAAAGGAGGCTGAGATCTGAGGATCCCAGTGCAAAAACAACCAGTGCATGAAAGTCTGAGACTCTTCTCTCCAATTAACTACCAAAAAGAAAAAAACAAAAACAAACAAAAACACCAGAAGCAGAGATGTGGCGCCGGTGGTAGAAAGCTAGCCCTGAGAACAAAGCTCAGGGCTTCACTCACATCCTGAGTTCAAGGACCAGGCCTGGCACAACAAATTATGGTGTTCAAAAACATGTATAATATTTTGTGAAACAAAACAGAAAACATAACCAAGTCATAAAGTGTCATATTTCTCCATTCTATTATGATCTAAAAGCTATTCACTTTATTCTACTTTTTGAATCAATGAATTCAGTCCTTCATCTTGTATAAGTGAAATCATACAACAAATGCCCCTTTATGTGGTTTATTGGCTTCAGTATAATATCTTTAAGGATCACCCACATTGTCATTTTCATGGCCACATAATATTAGAGTGTACATCTGCAGATGTATATATCTTATATTCTTTGTACACCTTGGCTATTGTGAATAATGCTGCCACATATATGTGTGTGTGTGTGTGTGTGTGTGTGTGTGTGTGTGTGTGTGTGTACAATATCTATTTGAAACTCTGATTCCAATTCTTTTGGGTAAATAACTTGCAATGAAACTGATGGTTGGGATGGTAATTCTAGTTTTATTTTTTTCCTTAATTTCACTGTATATTTTAAGTTGTAAAATCATCTCTTCTAAATCACTACTTTCACAATTCTTTATAATATCAGTAGATCTTATTTGAGATGGCTGGTAGTACAGAATGGTAAGGATTAATTTTCCCCCGTGTCTCCCCATTTAATGCCACTAAAGACCTAATAAATAGCATAAGAGGAAACTAAGGCGAATTCTCAGTGGTGGGAAAAAAGTGAAATGACTGTATACCCCCAAAGGAAAATATAGTGACAACCTTACATATGACTTCTTCTATTGAAAAAACAAAAATGGCCCCCCAACAGTATTACCTAAACACCACAGTGTAACCCAAAAGCTGACTGGGTAAGCTACTCCAGCTGAATGAGTGTCCATCTGGCTGTACTAATACACCAAATACTAGGGAATACATTCGTATCCCTACCAAAGTATGTGGCAGTGTCAGAGGTGGCATATGGAAATTGACAAGATTTTATCTACATCCAAAATATCTTACAAAATGCTCCCAAAATTTCAGCATACAATAGGAAAATTACTCACCACACCAAGAATCAAGAAAATCTCAACTCAAATGAGAAGACAATCAAGACGTGGAAACAGTGACATGACACAAATGTTAATTATCTGACAAAGTTTCTAAAACAGTTTTCCTAAAAATACTTCAACCACCGGGTGGTAGTGAATGAAGGGTTAAATGAAAAGGGCTCTGTTCTGAGATGTTAGCCCCTTTGTTGTCTACATCAAAATATAAATGACCCAGAGCATGCTTAAGTTTCAGGAACTGGTCTGTTTGTCCTGAAGCTGTTAAGCTGCAAATTCTTTAACAACCCTAAAGCCAGACTCCCTACAGCGCTTGTAAATTCCTAGAACAAAGCTATCTACAAGTTAAAGAAGCTACTCTGTGATGTGCCTGGTCTTGGGAAGGACTGCACAAAGTAGGAGATCAAAGGACACTAGAAACAGACCCAGGAAGTCAGTAAACTTCCTTGATAACCTTTGACTCCCATAGGATGGCCCTAGCCCCGATCCAATCAGCCCTCAATCCATACCCTAATTCTGCCCAAACACTTGGTTGCTGTAAATTTTGTAGGTTTTGCCTTTATAAGCCCTGTAGAAATCCAGCTCAGGGCTTTCTCCCTATCTCCGCTGCGTCGGTGTAAGGGACGAGGTCCAAGTTGCAACTCGCCTGAATAAAGCCTTGCTTTTGCATTTTGGAACGTCTGGCTCTCGGTGGTCTTCTTGGTGGGCCTCTCTCTAGACTTGGGCATTACATTAGTGGCTCATGCCTCTAATTCTAGCTACTCGGGAAGCTGAGATCTGAGGATTGTGGTTTGAAGCTAGGCAAGGAAGGTTAGTTAGTCCATGAGATTCTTCTCTCTCATTAACCACCAAACAGAGCTGTGGGAAAACTGGTAGAGCTCTAGTACTGAGCAAAAAAGCTCAGAAACAGCACCCAGAGCCCTGAGTTCAAACCCCAACACTGGCACACACACACACACACACACGCACACACACACACACACACACACAATTGCAACCACTCAGCACCAATAGCTAATGCCTGTAATCCTAGCTTCTCAGGATGCTGAGCAAGACTCCAATTAAACAGCAAAAATGTCAGGGGGGAGGCATAGTTCAAGTGGTAAAGCTCCAGCCATAAACAAGCAAGTCAATTGAAAGCATAAAGCCTGGAGTTTAAGACCAAGTACCAGCACAGAGAAAAAAAACATATAAAATTCCACAAGAAGTCATAGCAGAATCAAACAATATTTGGAGAATGCAGTAAAAAATATTCAATGAATAGTCTACTAAATTAAGAAGAGTGATGGAACTTGTGCAAAGGATGGGTAAATGGGTGAGAATGTTCAAAGGGGTGATATTTTCCAAGATATATTTTATCTATAAATGGTATTGATAAATATCAACTCCTTTGTACAATTACCTAAAGAAAATTTAAGAAAAGACAAAAAATGTGGAACCAAAAAATACAATAGTTATAAAATTCATTAATAAAATTTTGTATTAGGGTGGATTTGACATAGTAGGGAATCAGCTATCTTGCTACAAAATCAACAATCACAGTCTGAACAACATAGCTAAAATAGATTGGATGAAAAAAAAAAACCAAAATCTCAAGGATATGATAAAATAACAACAACAACAACAAAAAACACACAAAACCCCAATATCTGTATCATCTGAGCTCTGGAAAGAGAAAGCAAGATTTAGGCTGCATGAATACCAATGAGTCAGTGATTCTCTAAATCTGATAAAAGACATGACCTACTTATTTGAGAAGCTAAGTGAACCCTGAATAAGATAAAGCTGAAGAAATTAATTTTGAACATTTTTGAACATTTGAAAAATGACAAAGGAAACGTTCTTGATAGTCACCAGAGAGAAATGACTCAATACATAGAGTGGAATACTCAGTCACATGAGAGAAAATTTATCAGCAGAAGCCATGGAATTCAGAAGAAATTAGAATAATATTTCTCAAGTATTAAAAAAGTAGATATAACCTTAGACTGCAAATTGAATGATAGGAGAAACTATCCTCGAAGATGAAAATGGAAATAAAGATATTTTAAGAAGGAAAGGAGAACTAAAAATATTTGCTGTTAGCAAATCTATTCTTAAATAATGACTAATAGGTTATCTTCAAACAGAAAATAATTTGAAAAGAACTATTGGAGGATTAGGAAGGAATAACAATGGACAAAGCTTAAATATTGGTATGCATAGGAGATAACCCATTATATAAAACTCTTCCATACATGAGTTTTATAATTAATAGTTGAATATTCGAACAAAACTTAGAAGCCATCAATGTCACTTGCTATTCAGAACAAATTATACTTTAAATGGAGAAGATAAATGTAGCAAAATAGAACTAAGTGGTTTGTTTCATATCTAACTCAAATGTTGATATTATCAGACTATGGTCAGTTACATATGTATGTAGAAATGATTAATTACTAAGAAAATTATCCAATGTGATGCAGTTAAGCCATGATTAAATTAGAAGTGGGAAACAAGCAAATATATGGAAACTAAATGCCCACTGCTGAACAAAACAGTGAGCAAAGAAAAAAATTAAAAGAAAAAAATAAAAATATCTTTAGGTAAAAAAATGAACTACAACTTCCCAAAATATGTGGGATGGTAAGTACAATACTTAGGTGAAAGTTTTTGACATAGTTGTACTTATTTATGAAGTATAGTATTATCTATCAGTACATGTATAAATAACAATTATTATATCAATAAATGCCTACATTAGGAAAATGATGAATGTCATAACTTATCTTTGTCCATCAAAAAACTAGAAAATTAGATACAAATTAAATTCATAGTTGGCAAAATAATAGAAATAATAAACAACAGATAAAAATGAATAGGAAATAGAAAAATCATAGAGAAACTTAAAATTAAGAGCTGATTTTTTTCTTCAAGAAAGCAGAACTGAAATATCCTTGGCTAGATCAAGAAGAAAAGAGAGAAACAAAGGGAAAAACATTAAAGTAGATGCTTCAGAAGTAAAAGAGATCAGAAGTGAAAGTGTGGCTTAAGTGGTAGAACACCATCCTTGAATAGAAAAGACAAGAAAGAGCTGGAGGTCCTGAGTTCAAGCCTGAGTATCAAAAAGTGGGAAAGAAAGATAAAAAAGAGGATGAGAGAAAGACAGACAGACAAAGGGAGACACACAATCAGAAGGAAATAAAAAGGACCATATGGGAATATTAAGAAGTATTATATGACAATAAATTGTATAATCTAGAAGAAATAAATGAACTACTAAAAAAATAAAACCCAAATGGTTTGTTAATAAATAAAACAAACCCATAACAAAGAAATTGGAGTAATACTAAAAATAATCTCCCAGTAATCAAAAGCACAGGACCAATTTTTAATATTTCCAAAAATAGTAGATTGAATATTTTCAAATTCATTCTAAGAAGACAATATAATCCTATATCGAAATGAAACAAGGTTACTACCAATATTGGTGTAAGTTTTGATGCAAATTTCAATAAAATATTAGCCAACAAATCTTAACAGAAAGCATATATGTATATATAATGAAATTTATATTGACATATATAAATCAATCACTATGATACATCACATTAGCAGAACAAATGATAACTATCACATGGTCATCTCAATAGTTGCAAAAACTTAACTATGTAGGCATATTTTCATTGTAAAAAACTCAATATGATAAAGACTATGTATAACAAGTCAACAGCTAACATCATATTGAATGGTGGAAAATAGAGGAACAACATGTCTCTTACTCTCGCTTCTATTCAATACAGTACTGGCAAAAGAAATAACCATATCCCATGCTATTGGTATTGTTGTATATGTAGAAATCCCTAAATGGCACCTGAGCTGGCCTGACCCTAGGTCAGGTCAGAGGCAGGTTCACAGGAAGCTCCCAGTTCCAAGCACTTCACTGACAGGTTCAGTCACCTATAGTCAAGACTCCTGTCTCCAGGGATTTGGGAACACCCATAACTTGGGTGTGGAACTTCCCTTCCTCTTGGAATTCAGGTTCACCCATCAAGACAAGATGCTAGATAGTACAATTAAGCATGTGGCCAATGATGGCACTGGCCAGATCTGACCTCCATACTAATAGGTGTGTATGTGTGTGTGTGTGTGTGTGTGTGTGTGTGTGTGTGTGTGTGTATTCATGGAGGGAAAGGATATTTCTCCAAGAACATGCAGATTTTATTCAGTAGTTATCAAAATTACAATGGCATTTTTCACAGAAACATGAAACACAATCCTAAATTTCATATCTAGTGAATATTATCTGGGCATGTAGCACTGTGGTTAGAATACTTGCCAAGTAGAAACTTGCAAAGATCTAGGTTCCATCTCTGGCACAGTAAGAAAAAAAAACACCTGAGTGCTTCATTCATTTGAAAATCCATATTTTCTTTATTGGTGTTTTGGACTTCTGGTGTAGAGTTGAACTACTAAATGCTTGTCAGCATTTATAGCATGATATCATCTTTGATTCTGGTGTTGTTGTTGCTTATATTTTTATTTACCCTTTCCCAAGTTCTGCTTTCATTCTTCAACCTAACCTCTTTTAAAGTGTTTCATGTATCCTGTTTACATGTACTTTTGAGAAATAAGAATAGGAATTTTAGTTCTACTTTTGAACCAGTAAAATTCACAATTTTTAGGTGTGCAACTCAAGGGATTATTTGCATTTGTATAAACTTACATAATTAGAGTATATCATATATATACGGCGTACATGTGTATGTAGAATATGCACAAATATGTGTCTATTGGCGTGATTTTCAGTACCTCCAACATATTTCTTATGATTTCTAAAAATCACAGAACATCTATGTATCTGAGAAATTTCTATGAACTTTACCTTGTATCTTAAAGGCTTTACATTAGTCATGTGAGACAATGCTCTAGAGAGTTGCTATTGTGTACGTCAGTAATTTGAGCCAGAGAGAAATGAAATAACGTGTCCAAGGTCTCAGCATTTCCCCCATGAAATGCAGTTTAAATGATATGAGGAGAGAATTGCACAGAGAAAGAAACAGGATTATAAAGAAGTAAAGAGAGAGATTAAAGATAAATCTAAGTGAAGGAAATTGAAGAGTTTGAGAAAGTATAACAAAGATGCATTAGGCAAACAAAATCAAAGGATGGTACTGGAATGGAAAAGAAAACATATTGAAGGTGCTTTTGACTGTGGTGCCATGATCACATACTTCTCCAATCTGTAAATCTATCCAAACAATATTATAAAGTAGAGCCAGCAAGAAGAGTAGAAATCTGGAGGAGAAAGTTAAAGAAAGAAGAGATTCAGAGGAAGAGAGCAGCTTCAGACTGAAGTCAAGCAGAGATTGAGACAGAAATAATGATTAAGACAAACAAAGAAAGAAAAAAAGGAGAGGACAAAGATGATACAGGTCTCCTTTCCACTACTCAGTTACAATGGATTCCATGGACTCTTCAAGTGTGGATAGTCCAGGAATTTTAACTTCTAATAGTTGTCTCCAGGCTGTTAGATAAGCCTTCCCACCTAATAAGAAAGAATGTTAAATCTAGTTTCAGGATGTACATTAGACGCTACTAAGGAAATTGACTAAGCCCATTACCCAATATATCTGGAGTAGTATCACATATAGAATAATTTTCATAAGATTCATCCTAATAAAAAATCCACCAGAATACCTCTAAGACAATGCAATGCAATTTTAAGGGCAGGAGTAACAGTTAATTCAGTTTTCACTTTACCTACTACTTATAGGCAAGCTGTATATCCTTCAGTGAAAACCATGATGTTTTTGAGAAGCCAAAAAACTAATAGGAAACTTTTTCAAATGAAAACTAAACCATAATTAATCTGCTTTTAATATTTTCTTATTTATTCACTCAAAATAAGGTTAATTTTTCACTGTCTATGAGGCTTTACATGACGGGGCTAGTGTAAACATGTACAGCCCTACATACCCAAATCTGCTCCAGGGCTTTGCCTCATCCTCCCTTAAGGCAGTCCTAGGCTCTTGATAACACCAATCAAATTCATGCTGTACACTCCTACACATAATCTAAGCTTTAGATCCCGCAGACAAAGTAATAGAGTAGTGAGACTTTTGTTTTTATCATTTTTTCTCAGTTCATGGAAATTGTACAAGATAAATGAGTTCCAAATGATCTAAATTTAATATAGTAGATGAAAGAAGGAAGGAAAATGTTAGCCCTGGAGTGGAGCACAGAGGCAAGGAATTTCAGACTCATCACATAATATAACTGTGATTTAATATAGTTCTGAATTATATTCATTTTCTTCCATGCTGCATGAATCACTCTGTGCAGAGCCTGAGCCTTTTGATCTTGCTCTGAACACAGAGAAAATGGTGCTAGCACCCTTAAGTCTCCACTTCCAAGAAAGAGAAGGCAAGGAGAACAATTTGAACATTAGTGAGAGAGCCTTTCACACACAAGGGAAAGGGTGAACACAAAAGATGTTGGCACCTAAGTGAGAATTGATCTGAGATGGAGGGAGGGAGGGAGGGAGAGAGAGAGAAAGAGAGAGAGATTGGTTCAGTTTCTGAGAACAAGCAGGCTGTAGGGAGGCAGGCATCTTAAGTAGTCTTGCTTGCATCCCCTTCCCACTCCTACTTCTCCAGCAAAGGCAATTTGAATAACTTGAATTAGTTCATTTATATAAACCAATCATCACAAGCAATAATTATAACCACAAGGTTAAGAATAATAGTAAAAATCTATCTAAAAAATGGGACAAGAAAACTGTTTTGAAGTTTGGAGCTGTTATTTACATTCCTTATATGAAGAAACTTACATCAATAGCTTCTCAGAGTGAGTGGAGTTGTCCATGTAAGATTAATTGTTTCCTTAAATTCAGATTGGGGCTCTCCATGCTAAAGCTTGTTGCCTCCCAATGGTCCTGTGCTTCTGGCTAAAAGATAGGTGAAGAGGTGATGAATCTTCAAGCCAGATAGCTTCAACCTAGAAAGTAACTGTGTTACAAAACTTGTCCATTCCTTCCTTCCTTCCTTCCTTCCTTCCTTCCTTCCTTCCTTCCTTCCTTCCTTCCTTCCTATTTTCTTTCTTTCTTTCTTTCTTTCTTTCTTTCTTTCTTTCTTTCTTTCTTTCTTTCTTTCTTTCTTTCTTTTTGCTTTCTTTCTTTCTTTCTTTCTTTCTTTCTTTCTTTCTCTCTTTCTCTCTCTTTTCCTTCCTTCCTTCCTTTCTTCCATTCTTTTTCTCTTTCTTTCTTTCTTTCTTTCTTTCTTTCTTTCTTTCTTTCTTTCTTTCTTTCTTTCTTTCTTTCTTTCTTTCTTTCTTTCTTTCTTGTGCTAGTACTAGGCCTTAAGCCTCCCAATGTCCTGTGCTTCTAGCTAAAAGATAGGTGAAGAGGTGATGAATCTTCAAGCCAGATTGCTTCAACCTAGAAAGTAACTGTGTTACAAAATTTGTCCATTCATGAACTTCCTTCCTTCCTTCCTTCCTTCCTTCCTTCCTTCCTTCCTTCCTTCCTTCCTTCCTTCTTTCTTTCCTTCCTTCCTTCCTTCCTTCCTTCCTTCCTTCCTTCCTTCCTTCCTTCCTCTTTCTTTCTCTTTCCCTTCCTCTTTCTTTCTTTGCTTCTTTCATCCTTCCTTATTTCTTCTCTTGTTCTCCTTCCCTTCCTTCTTTCCTCTTTTCTTTCTTTCTTTTTCTTTCTTTCTTTCTTTCTTTCTTTCTTTCTTTCTTTCTTTCTTTCTTTCTTTCTTTCTTCCTCTCTCTCTTCCTTCCTTCCTTTCATTCTTTTTCTCTTTCTTTCTTGTGCTAGTACTAGGCCTTGAACATAGTGCATCATGCTCTTGATTAACTTTTCCACTTAAGGCTGGCATTCTACCATTTGAGCCACAGCTCTACTTCTGGCTGTTTGCTGGTTAATTTGAATAAGAGTCTCAGGTACATTCCTTAAGGGGCTGGATTCAAACCACAATTCTGAGATTTCAGCCTCCATAATACATTAATTCTTTTTATAGGTTGTATTGCTTACTTGTTTAGCACTCGTAATTCAATTATTATGAGCCAATGTGCATTTGCTGAGTATTTCTAGCTAGTAAAATACTAAATATACTGTAACAATAAAAAAGCTGTTAAATATTTTGTATGCAGCTTTAAACACTGGGAAGATTATAAATGGATATTCTTAACTTCAACATGAGATAAATATGATCCTAGATATAAGAGGAAAACTACAAATTCTCTAATGCAACAGATTTATCTTTGGGGGAAGTCTCAAAGAAGAAAAGATATTTAAACTCATTTTTGAAGAGTCCCTGGAATTTAGTCACATGAATTTTAATGAGATAATGTTTCACACATGAGGAAAAATAGTAACAGAAATATGGTGGTGTACTTGATTCATGTAACTGTAACCCCTCTGTATACCAACAAAACAACAAAACAATAAAATAATTAAGAAGATAAATAAGTAAAATATGTTGGAAGGTAAATGTGAGTCCAGAGAAACAGTGAGTAGATCTGTTATAATGTTTTGGTTAGGACATGAGAAGAAGGAAAATTTTAGATTGGAAAGTTTTCCTAGGAAGAGTCTGATCATGAAGGACTGGAATTGTTGGGTTTTTTTTTTGCCCCTCCCGCTCGGACTCTTCCTTCTTTCTTTCCACCCTCCTTTCTCGCCCTCTCCCCTAATCACCCGACCTGGAGGTAAGTTAGAGTGGAACGGGGGTCAGCTCTGACCTGACGCGCACGGGATCTGCCGCAGATATGTGATCGCCTCCTTACGCTAGAAGTCTGGTGAACATATGCAACGGGGCCGGCTTCTTAGAGCGAACTGACTTTATTAAGAGAAGGACAAGGGGAGATGATTCTGAGGGAGGGGTTTGGCCAGGATGTCGATAGGCTGAAAGGTATCACCTGACCCCCAAGGGCTAACGTCACTCGAGCGCTCCGAACCAGGGTGGGGTTGATAGGCGCCAGGCTGGCTAGGAGGTTGGGGGGCTGTTTGCCCAACCGGTTCCTCTGGATTCCAATCCAGAGGGGGTAGAAGGGCCGCATTCCCCAGGGCTGGGGGAGGTGCATCAATCCCCTTCCATCAAGGGGGAAGATGGATCCCAACAGGAATGATAGTACATTAGGTTAGTATAACCCAGAAGCAGAACCTAAAGCAAGCAATCAACTGCCAATAGTTTATTTGGAAAGTGAACTCAGAAAACTAGCATATAAGTAGGAAATATCAGACAGAGAAAAGGAAGAAAGCAAGTACAAGTTGTGTGACCAAGCAAATTATCACCGTGGAAAACTCGTTTTTATTCCTACTGGGGAACTATGAGAGGTCACATAGCATTTGTACATAAGAGTTGTCTCACTGTAGGGGTGAGACATCTTGGGTAGAATACCTACTTGTTCTTATCAATTGTGGGCAGAAAGAGCTTCACTGGCAAGAAAAATCCTATTCTCTCTCATCAGAAAGTTTTAGAGCTTTATGGCAAAGCTGAGTATCACATATGCAAGGCAGCTGTCTCTATGATAAAACAGAATGTACTCAATATTTCCTATTTTAAAGGCAAGAATTCTGTGGCCAGAAAAAGACCAATAGAGAGTTATACAGCAAGCTGGTGGGAGAGCAAACATACATCTTAGTTCTTAATACTCAGTTCAATAAATAGAACTTTCCACAAGGAAGAGAAAGAAAGATAAAATGATAAAGTTGATTTCTTGTAGTGAAGAGTGGGTAGTGTTAATTTCTAAATTTATTGGTTGTAAACATTTTCAGTGGCTTCATCTCCATCACCTCAAAATAACAAGTTTTTTGTTTTGTTTTGTAAAATATTTCTTCTTGATGTGACTTTTGCAAAAATATTTATGCTCAAGTTATAGCTGGCATCTATGTTGTTTTATAGCTGCCATAATTGAAAGAGTTACCTTAGGACATCCTTAGGGTGAAGTAAGCCAAAGCAGTAAACAGTATATACAAAACCATGGGATTTCAAGTTTTAAAAAGAATGTAAAGCAAAGTGTTGTGTCACACACTTGTAATTCCAGCTACTTCTGAAAGGCAAGCAGGATAATTAAGATTTCAAGGACAACTTAGGAAAACTCAATGAAACTCTATTTCAAAGACACACAACACACACACACACACACACACACACACACACGAAAGATCAAAAAAAGCAGAAACAAAAAAGGATCTTACAGATGGCATTTTACAATTACTTTAGTTTAGAAATGAATAAACTAAATCTACAGAAATGAATCGGCTTGCCCTAGAGTCACAAAACTAATTTGCAACAGAGTTATGAATCTGAGTAACTCAGTTGAAAAGCTGGCAAGAAACATAGGGGACTTCAGGTCCCATTCTTCAGCTAACATTGCCAGTGAAAGGTTGATAAACTTCTGATCCCACAGCTCAAGAGAAAGAGCACTCTATGACAGCCCATCCTATTTATTTTCAACTGAGTAAGAAAGTTACTGTTTATATTGAGCTAAAATACATTTTACTCTGACTTCTACCTCATGGCTATGTCTGTTTGAAGAAGACACACAGACTTTCCACTGGTCCTTCTGAAGTTCTATGACAATACCTCTGACACTATGTAACTTGAATGTTTTTTCTGTAGGGTGAATTGTTCTATCTCCTTAGACTTTTCCTCATGGGATCTGGACTTCACACCCTCCATAAGTTTTGTTTTGTTTTTAAGAAAATTGCAGAATATCCGTAGCTTTGTTTCTTGTGTAAATGCTGCTAGTGGGGCTTGAACTCAGAGCCTCAAAATCTTGCTTGTCTTTTTAACTCAAAGCTGGCATTCTACCTCTTGAGACACAACTCTACTTCTGTCTTTTTGCTGGTTAATTGATGTTGTGTCTCTGACTTGTCTGCCCAGCTTGACTTTGAACTGCAATTCTCAGATTTCAACCTCCTGAGGAGTGAGGATTACAAGATTATAGCCACCAGCTCTGGCCACTGTGGCTTTTCTTAATTTGTGGAGTGCAGAGATCTGAGCAAGCCCAAGAAGAGTTACATTATACTTTAATTTTCTCTATATCTGAGACTTTTAGTAATGCAATTGGGCAATTGCACTCATTTGTCATCAGCTATATCCACTGAAAATCACTGTGTTATTTTCTTGGCTTATAATCTTTCTACATTATCTGAGAAGCAGCTATATCTAAACTGGAAGAAATTTTAGCAGTCACCAACTCTAATTCCTGTCTTTCCCTAGAACACTGAAGATCCCAGTCAATGATAATATTTAGTCACACAACCAAGTTTCGGGAGACAAGATTCTCCTTCGCTAAGTCAGAATCATCCAATACCTTGTCTCTTCCTAACTCTTCACGTACTTCTCTGCCATTCTAGAGTCCCAGGCTGTAGAATTCTTTGTACACATAATTACAGTCCATTTATCTTATAAGGATCTCTTCTGCTTCTGTGCATTTTTCAAAGACAAAGATGTCACAATATTTATCTGTGACTACATCGTGCATGGAATAGAGTCTAAACAAGTGCTCAATATATGTATTGTTAAATTCAATTTATTAGAAAGACAATTTCCAGGAAGTGGAGCCAGAAAATAAAATAACATCCTTGATAGCTTGGCAGGGGCATGGAAAGCCTTCTAGTCCCCTTGTTTGAACTGAAAACAGCCACTTCTCCCTAAATCCCACAGTAGTTACTTAAGTGTACCACCGTGGAGGCTTCAGTCTGTGTGTGTGTGTGTGTGTGTGTGTGTGTGTGTGTGTGTGTGTGTGTGTGTGTGTCTGGATTTGTTAGGTTCAGTTTTCATAAGTGCCAACTATGGTGTTCTAACTTTACAATTGGACACACATTGTTTTCAGTAAGTCAACCAAAGGTAAACAGGCTTGAGGGGATTGACTCATACTAATCAAACTCACAGGCAATCAATCAATAAACCCAAACCTGTTTTATTCATTTATCCTGATAAATGTAGCTATTAAGGTGTCTGGAATATGCACAGTCCCTACAGCACTGTCTACTTAGAAAACCAAATTACTATTGGAAGATAGTTTGGTAAGCAAACATAATTATAAAGTTTTAAGAGTTTTTGGAAGCTATTTACCAACTTTTAAACAATTTCCTCTGTTATGTGTTTTCCAAGGTGATGACCAGCCTCGCTTATGTACATCCAGGGATGCAAAGCTTGGTAGTAGACCAGTAGACCAATCTTGTAGTCTGTTCATTGGTAGCTTCATTGGCATGTTCTTTTTCCACCCCAAAAAATGACAGTGCGCATTTCTTTTAATGAATTTTTTTTTTTTTTTGGCCAGTCCTGGGCCTTGGACTCAGGGCCTGAGCACTATCCCTGACTTCTTCCCGCTCAAGGCCAGCACTCTGCCACCTGAGCCACAGCGCCCCTTCTGGCCGTTTTCCATATATGTGGTGCTGGGGAATCCAACTGAGAGCTTCATGTGTAGGAGGCAAGCACTCTTGCCACTAGGCCATAATCCCAGCCCTTAATGAATTTTCTTGACACATAAATTACAACTCAAATCTCACTCTGCACAGTACCCTTTGGATATGTCAATGTATAAAAGGGAGCAGACATTCATATTCTTCAGAGATATGGAAATAACTAGAATGTTCTGATAGGCTCTTCAGGGATTCCTATTATGCTTGGACATTTCTGTAGCCCTCTATGAATGTTCTGTCTCCAACACACCTTCATCACAGATCCTCCTTAGTTCCTGAACTCGTATCATATAGCTACTCCCTTCCAACATAGTAAGTACCCTTTCCTAGATCATTGCTCATCTTCAGTAAGTTACATAATAAGAAAAGGCTCAAATTTTGTGTGGGGGAGGGCTTGAACACAGGGCCTGATTAGTGTCCCTGAGCTTCGTTTGCTCAGGAACAGCACTCTACCACTTGAGCCACATCTCCACTTCAGGCTTTTAATAGTTTATTGGAGAAAAGTGTCATCTACTGTTTCCTGCTTGGATTGGCTTAGACCTGGATCCTCAGACCTTAGATTACTGAGTAGCTAGGATTATAGGTGTAAGCCACTGGCACCTAGCTTCCAGATTTTGATGTAACTTAAACCTTAAATTTAAGATTTTTTTGTGGTCTAACATAATGTATCATGGAGAATATTCGATATGCACTTGAGAAGAATGTGTATTCTTCAGCTAGTCATTGCATGGAAATTTCTTGGCCTATTGCTACAGCTTAGTTTAAGTGTAATGTTTTTCAGGAAAATCCATGTCTTATTGAAAACATGCATTTGAAGTTGCATACTCTAATTTTTTTGCAGTCAATATCTCTTTACATATTTATTATTACTTGTTCTATGTATTATATTTTTTGCTTTGTGGACTTATATTAGGTATATATATTTATAAGTACTGTATCTTCTTTCTGAAATAAACATTTTATTAGTGTATAATGAATCTTGAAATGTGTGTGCGTGTGTGTGTGTGTGTGTGTGTGTGTGTGTGTGTGTGTGTGTGTGGCGCCAGGCCTGGGGCTTGAACTTAGTCAGGGCCTGGGCACTATCTGTGAGCTATTTTTCTCAAGAATGGTGCTCTACTACTTGATCCACAGCTCTATGTCTGGCTTTTTGGGGAATACTTCATTGAAGATAGGAGTCTCATGTACTTTCCTGCTTGGGCTGGCTTTCAGCCATGATCCTCAAATCTCAGCCTCTTGAGTAGCTAGGATTCAAAACATGAACCATGAGCTCCCAGCCTATGAAACTTTTTATATTTTTTACTTCAAATCTAGTTTATCTGATACAAGTACACCTCTTCCTGTCCTCTTTCAAATTCTGTTCACTTAGGTTACCTATGTCAATTTCTTCACAGCTTATGTGTGCCCTTTTTGGTAACGTTAATAATTTGTAGAGAGTGTATCATTAGGTCTTAATTTTTTAATCCATTTAACAATTCTATGTCTTCTTGAATAAAAAATATTAGTATCAACTACTTTTACAAGGGTTTTTTACTTGACATGTCTATATTTGCATACAATGTACCTTGATCAGACTCACTTTCTTTTTTTTTCAATTTTTTATTATCAAACTGATGTACAGAGAGGTTACAGTTTCATACGTTAGGCATTGGATACATTTCTTGTACTGTTTATTACCTTGTCACTCATACCACCTCCCTCCTCCCCCTTTCCCTTTCCCCCCCGAGGTGTTCAGTTCACTTACACCAAACAGTGTTGCAAGTATTGCTTTTGTAGTTGTTTGTCTTTTTTTACCCTGTGTCTCTCAATTTTGGTATTCCCATTCAATTTCCTAGTTCCAGTACCAGTATACATGGTTTCCAATATACTCAGATAAGATTACAGAGATAGTGTAGGTACAACCACAGGAAGGTGATACAAGAGCATCATCAATAATAGATGCTACAGATACACATGGGACGTTGAAAGTAGTTACAACTGTGATATAACAATTGTTTCCATAACATGGAGTTCCTTTCACTTAGCATCATCTTATGTGTTCATAAGGGCATAGCTATTGGGCCTTGTGATGCTCTGCTATGGCTTGCCTAAACCTGTACTAATTATTCCCAATAAGAGAGACCCTAGAGTCCATGTTTCTTTGGGTCTGGCTCACTTCACTTAGTATAATTTTTTCCAAGTCCTTCCATTTCCTTACAAATGGGGCAATGTCATTTTTTCTGATAGAGGCATAAAATTCCATTGTGTATATGTACCACATTTTCCTGATCCATTCGTCTACTGAGGGGCATATGGGTTGGTTACAGATTCTAGCTATGACAAATTGTGCTGCGATGAACATTGTTGTGCTGGTGGCATTACTGTAATTTTGTTTGTGGTCTTTTGGATAGATACCCAAAAGAGGGGCTGCTGGGTCATAGGGGAGTTCTATATTTAGCCTTCTGAGGAATCTCCATACTGCTTGCCAGAGTGGCTGAACCAGTTTACATTCCCACCAACAGTGAAGTAGGGTTCCCTTTTGGACACATCCCCTCCAACAATTGTTATTGTTAGTTTTCTTGATATATGACATTCTTACTGGGGTGAGATGGAATCTCAATGTTGTTTTGATTTGCATTTCTTTTATGGCCAGTGATGTAGAGCATTTTTTCGTATGTCTCTTGGCCATTCTCATTTCCTTATCAGAGAAGTCTCTTTCTAAGTCTTTAGCCCACTTGGTGAGGGGGCTATTGGTTCTTTGCGGTTTTGTTTTGGAAGAAGGTAATTTTTTTAGTTCTGCATATATTTTAGATATGTGGCCTTTGTCCATTGAATGGCCGGTAAAGATCTCCCAGTCTGTGGGATTTCTGTTTATCTTGCGAGCTATGTCCTTTGCCGTGCAGAAACTCTGCAGTTTGATGCAGTCCCATTTGAAGACCGAGGCTGAAATCAGGAAAGCAACTCCCTTTGCAATAACCCCCAAAACATAAAATACCTAGGAATAACCTTAACCAAAGGAGTGAAAGACCTCTTTGATGAGAACTTTAAAAGCTTGAAAAACGAAATTAAGTCAGAACTAAGGAAATGGAAAAATCTCCCATGCTCCTGGATTGGGAGGATTAATATAATCAAAATGGCAATATTGCCAAAGGATATCTACAAATTCAATGCAATACCCATTAATATCCCAACACCATTTTTTAATGAAATAGAGGAAGCAATCCAGAAATTCATATGGAATAATAAAAGACCTAGACTAGCAAAATCAATCCTAAGCAGAAAGAACAGTGCTGGAGGAATTACAATACCCAACTTCAAGCTGTATTATAAAGCTATAGTAATAAAAAACAGCTTGGTATTGGCACTGGAACAGGCCTGAAGACCAATGGAACAGAATTGAAGACCAAGAAATGAACCCACAGAACTACGCCTACTTAATCTTTGATAAAGGAGCTAAAACAATAGTATGGAAGAAAGATAGCCTCTTTAACAAGTGGTGCTGGCAAAACTGGCTCAACACATGCAAGAAACTAAAACTAGATCCTTATATATCACCCTGCACCAAAATCAATTCCAAATGGATTAAAGACCTCGAAATCAAAACAGACACTCTGAAAACAGTAAAGGAAGGAGTAGGAGTAACACTTGGGCTCCTTGGCGCAGGACGGAACTTTCTTATCAAAGACCCAGAAAGGATACAAATCAAAGAAAGGTCAGACTCACTTTCTTTATCACTCTCTTTCTCTTCAATCTTCCCAAGTCAATCTCAAGAAGCTTCCTTATTCCACTTTCATACATGTCCATCAACACTTTGACCAGATTAACCTTCCTTCACTTTCTCTGTTCACATTCCCACAAGTAACCCCATCCTAAATGGGGCCTGTTTTATATTCATATCTCTTTTTTTCAGAAATCAAATTATGTCATTGGCATGAAAGTGGCTAGAACTGGAAATGATCATGTAGAGTGAGAAAAGCCATACTCAAAAAGCCCAATGTAACATGTTCCCAGTCAATTATTGAACATGATAGGAATAATAGTAATTGAGGCATGAACATAAAAGAGGCCCATTTGGCAATGGAAGAAAATTAGAGGTTCCTGAGCGGTGAAGAAGATCCGTGCATGCTACACATATGCATAAATGAACATGTGTGTATATGGTGTGTTTGTGTGTGGAATGGTAAACCTCTTAAAACAACACTGTGTATTTGTATGGAATTATCACAAAGAAACTCCCTTATGTATGTGCTAATTAGAAAAGATTAATTAAAAACATAATACATTATTGATTCTTTCAACCTATAGACATGGGATGTCTGCATTTCTTTGTGCCTCCTTTCATTTTTCATCAGGTTTTAAAATAATTTTTTATTTTATTTTTATTGTCAAAGTGAAATACAGAGCAGTTACAGTTGCATAAACTAGGTATTGAGTATATTTCTTGGTCAACTTGTTATCCTCCTCATTTTTCTTCCACCTTCCCTCCTCCCCAATGCCCCCTCCCAGGTGTACAGTTAGTTTACAACACATTTTCCTGTAAGTATAGCTATTGCATTGTTTTGCCTTTTTATTGTGAAATAGTTTTCTATTCTAGTTGTATTTTTCCTAGGTGTCTTATTCTTTTGTTGCTATTGTAAATGGGATTTTTTTCTTATTTCAATTTCACATAATTCTGTGTTCTGCATAACATTGGTACTGATTTAAGTATTTTAAATTTGCATGTCATAATTTACATGCTTATTTGGAAAACCCTTAAATTGTTGTAGATATTGCGATTTTAGTAGTTTTATTTTGCTCTTCCTACTAGAAACTTAAGTGATTCAGGCACCACTGTCAGAGCATTTCAAGATTCTAAATTTCATGGTGTATTTCTTTTGACCAGTGGGCTCCATACCTACAGATGCTATTACTTATTATCCTCCTGCTATTTGAACTTCAAGAACTTCTGTGAGAATTTCCTATACGAAAGATCTGGTAGTGATGAGCTGTTTTAGTTTTTTTCTGTTTGCTCGTAAAATATTTTTTTTCATTAATGAAAGACAGGTTTCTGGATACAGTGTTTTTGAATGGAATTTCATTTATCCCTTTAGCACTTTGAATGTATCATTTACTCTTTTCTGGCCTGAAAAGTTTCTGCTGAAATATGCTGCTACCAATATGGGAATTTTTTATGTGATTTTTTTTCTTCTTCATTATTGTCAAAGTGAAGAACAGAGGGGTTCCAGTTTAATATATAAGGCAAGTACATTTCTTATTCAACTTGTTTCCTCCTCCCTCATTCTTCCCATCTCCCCCCTCCCTACTACCTTCCCCCGACTAGTTGTACAGTTGGTTTACACAAATTGGTTTGTAAGTATTGCTATTGCAATGGTTTGTCTTTTTATCATTTGTATCTCGATTTTGGTATTCCCTTTCCCTTTCCTAGATCTAATACACGTCTATACAGTATCCAGGGTACTAAGGTCAATTACAATAATAGCAGGGGTAAAACCACAGGATGGGAATACAAGAGAAAATTAAAAGGTATGGTTTCACATGTCATGTTGAAAATAACTACAACAATGGTATACCATTTATTTCCATAACTTGGAGTTCATTTCACTTAGCATCATCTTATGTATTCATACAGGCATAGCTACTGAGCTATTGTGATCTATAGCTATTGAGCTATTGTGATCTGCTATGACTATCCTAGAGAGGTACTAATTATTCCCTATGAGGGAAACCCTAGAGTCCATGTTTCTTTGGGTCTGGATCACTTCATTTAGTATGACTTTTTCCAAGTCCTTCCATTTCCTTATGAATGGGGCAGTAACATTCTTTCTGATAGAGGCATCTTGGATTGGGAGGCTTAACATTGTGAAAATGGCAATATTACCAAAGACTATCTACAAATTCAATGTAATACCCATCAATACCCCAACACCATTCTTTAATGAAATAGAGGAAGCAATCCAGAAATTCATATGGAACAAGACCCCAAATAGCAAAAACAATCTTAAGTAGAAAGAACAGTACTAGAGGAATTTCAATACCAAACTTCAAGCTGTATTACAAAGCTATAGTAATAAAAACAACTTGGTATTGGCACAAGAACAGGCCTGCGGACCAATGGAACAGAACTGAAGACCCAGAAATTATCCTTCAGAACTATGGCTACTTATTCTTTGATAAAGGAGCTAAAAACATAAGATGGAAGGAAGACAGCCTCTTCAACAAATGGTGCTGGCAAAACTGGTTCAACACCTGTAACACACTAAAACTAGATCCTTATATATCACCCTGAACCAAAACCAGTTCCAAATGGGTCAAAGACCTCAAAGTAAGATCAGATACCCTGAAAACACAACTAGAAAGAATAGAGAAACGCTTGGACTCCTTGGCACAGGAAGGCACAGGAAGAAACCAGAAGAAGGGCTGTGGCTCAAGTGGCAGACTGCTGGTCTTGCATAAAAAGCTTGTAGTTTCCAGGCCCTGAGCTCAAGCCCCAGGACAGGTATAATTTTTTTAACTATCCAAAAAATGCAACGCTCTTCAAATTAGTTAGAAGCCTAAAAATGATTTAAGTATATTTTAATATCCCCTAAGTTGCTTACCTTTTATGAAGAAGTGCAGCAAAAGCCACTCTAAAACACACATAAGTTACAGAATAATGACCATTGGCTAAAAAGTAATGTTGGTTATGTCGTGTTCATATACACGTACATGAAATTTTTATTCAATAAGTATTTATTGAATAGTTACCCTATTTCATACTCTGTTCTAGAAATATCACTATCAACAATGTAATTCAGATACTGCCCACATTAACCTCATAGTCTACTGGAAGAAACATATACCCATAAAAAACAGTCCAAAATCTAATACAGTTTTGCATTTTTTTTTGTTTTGTTTTTGTTGCCAGTCCTGGGGCGTGGACTCAGGGCCTGAGCACTGTCCCTGGCTTCTTTTTGCTCAAGGCTAGCACTTTACCTCTTGAGTCATAGTGCCGCTTCCAGCTTTTTTCTATATACATGGTGCTGAAGAATTGAACCCAGGGCTTCATGTATACAAGGTGAGCACTTTACCACTAGGCCATATTCCTAGCCTCCAGTTTTGCAATTTTGATGAGTGCTGTGAAAAAACAAAGTTTATGGTACTGTAAGCACCTATGACAGTGGTCAGGGAAGGAATACATAAAATGGTTGCCTTTGAGATGAAATTGAAAAAGTAGACGTCACTGCTTCAATAAAGGACATAAGAGTATATGAAGATGAATGTATATGCACATTCATATATGAAAATACATATATGAAGATGATGTGGATCATGTAATAACTATGAATGCTAATTCCAATGTTGGAGAAACATTCATGCCTACCTTAATCAGTTGTAAATACACAAAATTATGACATAGTGTAGCAAAAATGTTTGAAAATCATACCTGTGACTGTAGAATAATTGATCTTTTTAAGCAGAGAAAGATTTAAGAGAAAATTTTTTTAACAAAAACTTCTACTTGTCCCAAACAGACAATAAACTCAAAACCAGAGCTAACTGTGAGACATGAGTTTAAATATCATTTGGAGTACAGTGCCCAGATATAGCCAAAGGAGCTATCACTTTTATGGTCATATTTAGAAATAAATTTTAAGGTACATATACATTTGAGCATTGTTGTACTTTCAACATTAATCAAAGAGCTTTCATAGGAAAAGGTAAACTTGAAAAAGTACAACCACTATCAAAGGACCAAAAAAAAAAAAAACCCTCAAATGCAATATATTGGTACCGCCAGATGTACATGTTGTAAAAGAAACCTGGGGTCTAATTTCACACTACTTACACGTTGAAGAAATGTCAAACTAGAAAATTATCACCGAAACCTTGTCCTTAAAATAGTTAAGATGGTAGAAATTTGGCAGAGACAAGTCTCAAACTGCTTCACCATTTTTTTTTAAATTTAGGGTTGTGAACCCCTACAGAAATCTCCCACAGAAAGCAATCACCACTTCAGAAAATATCACAATAAAAAGTTATCTGAGAGAAGGAACTGGTATGAAAGTTTGAAAATCTAAATGGAAGAATTCACACACTAAGAATTAGAGATCACAGAACATTATGAAAGATGTTTGGAAAGCATGAGAGTTATTAAAGTAGACAGGCGATGATGGATACCTCGCGGTATTCACTCAGAAGAGAGAAATTTATTCTGCCAAACTGCTAACGTGCTGCTAAATCCAAGGTGCATGGAGTGGGCAAGAGAGCCAGTCACCCCCAGGGATGCCTTATCTAGGGCAGGGCAGGGCAGGGGCAGGGGCAAGGAGGTGTGTCCAGGTGTATTAGGGTGTGACCTCAGAGAAGGGGGAGGTAACTGTCTACAGGTGTGCCAGTTACCTAGGTAACTGGAAAGAAATTTAAACAGGCTGGGGCATCTACTTGGAGCCTTTCCGGAGGAGGTAGACCATACAGAAAGTATGTTTCAGATGGTTAAAGGTATTATGGAAAACAATTATTTAAACAGTTAACACATAATTAGAGAAACAGAAGGAACTGAAGGCACCAGAAAGTACAAGAGCAAGATGGCTGACTACAGGTCCTGGATGTATTATACTCCCATACAAAAAGTCCAAAAGAAGCTGGGCACTGATGATTCCTGCCTGTAATCCTATCTACTTAGGAAACTGGCATTTGAGGTTCACGGTTTAAGGCCAGTCCTTGGGGGGGGGGTAGGGGAAACCAATAGTAGAGATGTGGGCTCAAACAGGAGAGTGCCTTCCTTGAGTAAAAAAGCTTAAGGATAGTTTTAAAGCTGTAAATTCAAGTTCTAGTAGCAGCGTGCATGTGCACACACACAAAAACAAAGAAACAATTACTTTCATCTGGAGTATTTAGAAGAGAGTGCTGGAGTACAATGAAAATGAAGTGGAGAAGCTGTGGAACATGAAGCCCCAAGATGGTACTGTTAAGAAGGTAGCATTGGGAGACTGGGAATATGGCCTAGTGGCAAGAGTGCCTGCCTTATATACATGAAGCCGTGGGTTCGATTCCCCAGCACCACATATATAGAAAACGGCCAGAAGTGGAGCTGTGGCTCAAGTGGCAGAGTGCTAGCCTTCAGCAAAAAGAAACCAGGGACAGTGCTCAGGCCCTGAGTCCAAGGACCAGGACTGGAAAAAAAAAAAAAAAAAAAAAAAAAAAAAAAAAAAAAAAAAAAGAAGGTAACAATGTTAGTCAGTGGCTCGCCCCTGTAAACCTAGCTACTCAGGAGGCTGAGGATTGTGGTTCCAAGCCAGCCCAGGGAAACAAGTCCCTGTGAGATATTCCAATTAACCACTCAAAAAGTGGAAGTGACACTGTGGCTCAAGTGATAGAGCCCTAGCCTTGAGCACAAACAGGCTCACAGACAGTGCCCAGACTCTGAGTTCAAGTCCTACAACCAACAATAAATAAAAAGAAGGTAACAATGTACCTTGCTTTGACTACTCATAACAGGGAAACAGTAAATGGCTTTTTTCTTGTAGCCCCTATGAACATATCAAGAAACCAGAATTTTTTTTTCTGTTGAAGAATCCTGAAGCTCTCACAAAAGGAAATGAGCCATGAATGTAGGTGCTGCCAAGGAGTCTATATCAATACATTCCTCTAAAAAGAGTAACCAATCTATGTGATACAATTTCATCCAATGTTGACTTACATTCCCTTGGAAACTTGCCAAGAAGAGGTATTAGAGGTTCATATGATAATTCTATATTTAGTTCTTTGAGGACCATCTATAGGGGCTGAACTAATTTCTATTCCAACTAACAGTTCCCAAGGAGTCCTTTTTCCTATATCTTTTTGAGAATTTATTTTTAGTTTTTTTGATGATGAATATTCTGATTAGGGTGAAATGGAATTTAAGTGTTGTGATAATTTGCATTTCCTTAGTAGTGGCCAAGGATGTTGACACTTCTTAATAAGTATATTTACCACTTATATTTGTTTTGAAAACAGTACAATTCATTGAACATTTATTAATTAGATTATTAGTTCTTTTGGTGTTTAATTTGTTGTTATATATTCTGAATATTAATCTTTTGTCTGATGAACATCTGTCATAGATTTCTCCCATTCTGTAGGATGTCTCAAATAATGCTTTTCTTCCCTGAAAAGAAACTAATGTAATCCCAATGGTCAACTTTTGCTCATTTCCTGAAATATTAGAATTCTATTAATTCCCCTTGTGACTGGACATGAATTCCTTCTCTAGTTAGGATGCTTCAAATCCATATTCCTCCTGCCTTTACATTTTGAGTGCTGGAGTTACAGGGATTACCTGCTACAATTGACAACAAAATTTTAAAGAAGGAATAACTCTACTACTTTTCAAATTATTCTCTAAAATTGAAGGTAAAGAACTCCTTCAAACTCAATCTATAGGTTCAATATGACACTGGTATCAAAACTCAAGGAAGATGCCACAAACACAACAAAATAATTATAAACCAATATCCCTGGAAAACATGTATGAAAATATTCTCCACAAAATAGTAGCAGCTGAAATATAACATCACATTAAAATTATCATTACTCAAGATCAAGTGGAATTTATTATAGGTTGTAAAGATCATCCAATATGAGTAAACTGATAAATGTAAACCATTACATTAATAGAATAGAGGATAAAAATATGTATCATCATGAAAATAGATGTACAAATTTAAAACATTGAATGTAAATTTGTCACATATAGCATTTATCATATTGAAGATATGTTGTTCCTATTTGTATTCTTCAAAGCTTTTATCATGCAAAAGTTTTGAATTTTGTTAAAACCTTTTTCTTCATTTATTGAAATCATATAATTTTTATCTGTGATTCTGCTTATGTGTTTTATTATAATATTCGATTTTTGTACGTTGAACTATTCTATATCCTTGGAATGAAACTAACTTGATTATGCTGTACGTTTTTTTCTTTTATTTTTTATTTAATTTATTTTTCTTATTTATTGTCAAAGTGATGTACAGAGAGGTTACAGTTTCATACGTTAGGCATTCGATACATTTCTTGTACTGTTTGTTACCTCCTCCCTCATTCCCTCCTCCCCCCCCACCCCTTGTCCACTCCACCCGTGAGTTGTTCTACAGTTGGTTTACACCAAACAGTTTTGCAAGTATTGCTTTTGTAGTCGTTTGTCTTTTTATCCTGTGTCTCTCAATTTTGGTATTCCCTTTCACTTCCCTAGTTCTAATACCATTACATACAGTTTCCAATGTACTCATATAAGATACCGTGATAGCGCGGGTACAACCACAGGAAGGGGATACAAGAGGATCATCAACAATAGGAGCTACGGTTTCACATGGCATGTTGAAAGTTATTACGGGCTGGGAATATGGCATAGTGGCAAGAGTACTTGCCTTGTATACATGAAGCCCTGGGTTCAATTTCCCAGTACCACATATATAGGAAACGGCCAGAAGTGGCAGTGTGGCTCAAGTGGCATAGTGCTAGCCTTAAGCAAAATGAAGCCAGGGACAGTGCTCAGGCCTTGAGTCCAAGGCCCAGGACTGGCAAAAAAAAAAAAAAAAAAAAAAAAAAAAAAAAACCGAAAGTAAATACAACAGTGATATAACAGTCATTTCCATAACATGGAGTTCATTTCAATTAGCATTATCTTATTCATTCATAGGGGTATAGCTATTAGGCTCTTGTGATCCTCTGCTGTGACTAGCCTAAACCTGTGCTAATTATTCCCTAGGAGGGAGACCATAGAGTCCATGTTTCTTTGGGTCTGGCTCACTTCACTTAGTATAATTTTTTCCAAGTCCTTCCATTTCCTTACGAATGGGGCAATGCCATTCTGATAGAGGCATGAAATTCCATTGTGTATATGTATCACATTTTCCTGATCCATTCATCTACTGAGGAGCATCTGGGTTGGTTCCATATTTTAGCTATGACAATTTTTGCTGCAATGAACATTGTTGTGCTCGTTGTGTGGTTTTTTTTTTCTAATGTATTGTTAAGTGTTTTATTTTTTAAAACTTTCCTCATCAAGAAGATTGAGTCTATAAATTTCTTTCCATGTTTCCTCTTTATCTGGTTTGAGTGTTAGGATAATTCTAGCTTTGTAGAATTTGTTTGGTGGTAGTCCTTCCATTTGTAGTTTGTGGACAGTTTGAGGAACATTGGTGTTAATTCTTTGTCTAATATAATTCAGTAGTGAGTGCATATGGTCCTGCGCTTTTCTGTGTTGGGAGTTTCTCATTACTGATTCAGTCTTTTTAGATGTTATAGACCTGTTTAAGGCTAATTTTATCTAGAAATATCCATTTTTAAATATTTCTTATATATTATGTAGTTAATATAAGTATAGATTTACATTGTATTTCTTTTTTTTTGGGGGGGGGGTTAGTTTGGTGATTAGGCTGGTTTTGGACCATGATTCCTAATTCTCAGGGTCCTGATAGCTAGGATTACAAGTGTGAGCAACTAGCTCCTGGCTCAACAGTAGTATTTTCTGCTCTGGCAACAGACACACTCCATCCAGCCTTAGTGAGGTAGGACTCTATCCTTTCTTTCCTTCTGTGTTCTTGTTTGGTTTTGTTTTTTTGCCAGTCCTGCGCTTGAACTCAGGGCCTGAGCACTGTCCCTGGCTTCTTTTTGCTCAAGGCTAGCACTTTACCACTTGAGCCATAGCACCACTTCCAGCTTTTTTCTATATATGTGGTGCTGAGGAATTGCACCCAGGGCTTCATGTATACAAAATGAGCACTTTACCACTAGGCCATATTCCCAGCCCTCAATGTATTTGTTAATGGTATTCTGGTATTCACTTGTATTTGTTGTGATGGACCCATTTCCATCTCTATTTATTCAAACATTTATCTCCTTTTTTAAATAATAACTAAGCATTTGTCCATTTTAACTATCTTTTTGAAGAATCAACTTTGTATATATTATGCATATGAAGAAATCTATTTCTTCTAGATTTTCCAGTTTTTTGGTGTACACATTTCTCAAAATATTTACTACTGATATTCTAAATTTAATCAATATCTGTTGGAAAATCCTCCCTTTTCAAAGGAGATTTTTTCTTATTTCTTTCCTCTTCTTTAGGTTAGGTTGTCAAAAGGTATTCCAATATTATCTTTCTGCAGAATTGGCCAACTCCTTGTACATTTATTCACTGTATTGTTCTTTTGGTCCATTTTATTAATTTTTATTAGTTCTTATAATCTACTGGTTTGAAAGGTTGGATTACTTTCCTTCTTTCAAGAGAATTTCAGGCTGGATGCCAATGACTCTTGCTTGTCATCCTAATTACTCTGTTGTCTGAGATCTGAGGATCACAGTTCAAAGCCAGCCAGGAAAGGAAAGTCTGTGAGACTCTAATCTCTAATTAATCACAAAAGATTGAAGTGGAGCTGTGTCTCAGTTGGCAGCGAAGTAGGCTTGAGCAAAAAAAAAACTCAGGTATTATGCCCAAACACAGAGTTCAAGCCCCAGGACTGGCAAAAAATAAAGCTTTATGTATATTATTAGGCTGTTCATTTGGTATTTCTCTGACTTTTATTGTAAGACTCTTTGTAGCTGTATCCTATGGGTTCTGTTAAGTTGTGTTTATATTTGAAGCTGCAAAATTTAAAATCCATTCCTAATCTTGCCAGTGACTCATTGATCATTCAAAATTCTGTTGTTCAATTTTTAAATGTTTGAGTAGTTTTGTAACTTTCCTTGCTATTGAGTTCTAATTTTATTCCATTCTGCTTTGTGATGATACAGGGAACTATTTCAATTTTTTGTCTTTGCTAAGACTTGCTTTATGGATTAAGATATAATCTATTTTGGAGAAAATCCCTGAGTTTCTAAGATAAATGTGTAATCTTCTGCTTCAGGGTAAAATACTCTGTAGATGTCTCGTATGTATATTTCATAAAACTTTTCCTTTACAATTACAACTAATATTCTACAGCCTACTTTTGAAGTAAATGAAGCTAGTTTAGGACACAATTTCAGAGGGTGAAAGTCCAAATGTCATGGCACAGGCTATGGGTGGAGGTGGGGCAGTCCTTGTGATAGATAGCAAATGCTGGGAGACAAGCAGAGGAAGGATCACATCTTGAAACAGAAAGCAGAGAGACATGGATAGAATTAGTATGTTCCCATTGTCACAACCCTCTTACGAA